>NW_009629925.1:18135-42423 GCF_000690535.1 Cariama cristata
AAGCAGACCCAGATATACATCCCACAGCATTTTAGAGCTGCTAAAAATAATAGTTGATGCAAGTAGTGCTTTTAAAGTTAAAAGTACCAGTTGATGCAAGTAGTGCTTTTTAAGTTAAAAGCACTACACAATCTCTGTTTTAGCTGAGGATACACAGTTCTTACCATGGTGCAAATTAGTAATGAGGGGTCATTGGCAGAGGCAAAAACAGTTCGGTCTCCAGAGCCTTATTCTAGCATGCTGCCCCCTGAACAGCATTGCCTCCAAATGCAAATATTTGCCCTGAATAAAATGTTCTTGCTTCCTATCTAAATAAACAGCAGCCTTGAAACTTACAGTAATTAATGTCACCTTTTGACAGTGCTAAGGAAATACATCTACAGCTGTCATAGGTAAAGAGAGGATGGTCTTAAAGCACGTGAGAGGCTTGGCTCATTAATTTTTTTCCCAAACAGTTGTTAATACAGTGGTTTAATGAAAGACAGCAGAAACAGAGGAGGATTCTTCACTTCAGCACTCAAATGTAATAATAATAGTTACCATGAAAATACACAGAGACATTAAGTGATCTATGCTGAAAAGATTCTCCTTTGGCAAAGGTAAGAGTGCAGAAGTTGGTGCATTTTTTATTAGCTGAACTAGCTATCAGTGTGATAGTAACCAAAGAAGAGTAAGTAACGGAGCATGTGCATGCATCTCTGTCCACACACACACAAATACACACACAGATAGATACACAGATATACACGCACAGAGGATATAAGTATATTGATAAACATATGACCACACACGTGTGCAGCCATGTGTGTGGTCCTATGTTTATCGATATACTTACATTCTATGATCAACAGTATTGTCTTAAATATAAAGACATTAAAAGGATATTTATAGAAAGAAACATGTCTTTTTCTGACACAAAAAGAAAAATTCAGCAGAAAGTAGCAATGTGTCATTGATTTTTGATCTCTCTCCACCTATTAGCAAGACAAACACTTCCCCGTTGCAGACTGGAGCAACAAATGAATAACATGCCTTATACTTTGCTCTCCTGTCTGATCTGGATTTTTAACTTACTAAATTCCTGTGGCTACAAACAATGTTGTCGAGCCTTTCAGCTTTCAGTGTGTCAGGTCAAGGGCTATTGCTGAGGCTATCAGCAGGTTCTCCAGTTCAGTAGCAATAACGATGGTGATAAGAGCGATCCTTGCTTTTCCATTTCCTTCTCCTTACAGCTGCTGTTACACCTACCACACCTACTGGGTAGCTAGCCTCCTTACACAGAAATCAAACACACACCCTGTGCTGTGGTTAATGCTTTCTCTGAGTGCAGCTTCAGCTGGCTGGAAACGAGACAAAGCATAACTCAAAAGTGGTTTGCCTGTGCCCGTCTTGCCTGTTTGATCCAGGGAAGGCATTGGGGTAACTCTTACCAACTGGACTGAAGCCAGAGTTGAAGCAGAGAAGGGCAGATGTTAGCACTATCCCCAGCGGAGCTCTCAGGTTTCCAGCTCAGGCTAGAACTCCACCTTGTTTGAGGCTCTTGTATCAATGGTCTGAAATGCATGTGCTTCAGGGGAGCAGCTGGTAGTGTAATACAAAGATGATGCTTTTTGATCTAGAAGCTCCTGGTACACATTTCTTACATCCACCCCACCTCCTTCTTGGGGAATAAAACAGGTTTTATCAAGTTGATGTGGTCTATAACTGTTTTTGTCAGTTCTGGGAATTTAATCATCTTGGTGTTTTTCAGTCTCGGTACTCAGCTGTTAACGTGCAGCACTTCTAATGCAGCCAGCTCTTCCCTGCTGAGCAAACTAGTCTTTTCTAGCATTCTAGAGACCTCATAGAGACAACCCTAGCACTCATGAGAAAAGGAAACCACAATCTCCTTCCACAGCCCAAGACCAAAAGGACTTCCAGCTAGCAAGCTTTCCTGTAAGTGCGGTGTCATTAGCCACTGAGCCACCCACGAGCACAAGTAGCAATGAGTTGAATCTGACCTTATCAGATGAAGGGGAAGTGTTTCTTTGCAGGAAGTGAAGCAAAACTAAAGCAGAAAGTGCTTTTATTATTTTCACGGAGTATTTAGCTTTGAGACAGTATTTTTTGAGAAATGTTGTTCAAAACCTAGCATGACGAAAGGCAAGATCTAGATATAAGTTCCTGCCTCTCCAGCCACATCCTTTAATAATCTTTCCACACAATGTCACATAACATTACAATTTCATGTACTTGGCATTAATCCCACATATCACATGCAGCTTTCACCTCGCTGCCAGCAGTCCTTCCGACAGGAAGACTGCACTATGACCTGGAAAGCAAGCCTGCTTCTACACAGTGCAGCACTGGAACAAGGTATTTGGAGTTTCTCAAGATATCTAATATTTTTCTTTCAGTCACTGACCCAGAAATTAAGGAAAGGGATAACTTCACCCCAAAGTGTCCTGGATCTCAAGTATTGTCTCACAGAGCAACCAAATATCTGCAAAGTTGCTCCACCTCTTCTTTCTACCCTTTAATACATAACACTTAAGAAAATGAAAGCAAAAGGAGTGCTAGCAAGTCAATCCCAACTGTTACTCCCACCTCCAGGAACACAAAAGTTAAACTTGCATGGGAATGAGCCTTGACTTTTTTTTCCTGCTTCTAAAAGATGAGGTTTGGTGAACCCGACATCCTGGAAGGACAAAGCATGCTACTGGTCAGCCATAATACTGTATAAATGAAGGCACTGAATACCAGTGAGTACTCCCTTAGCAAACGCATCCTATTACAACCTTAGAAATGTCTTATTTTTAATCTGAGAGTAAATGTTCTCACAGGAAACAAGGTGGGCAGGTACGTGGCAGACAGGGATATGGGAAGATAAAGGTTTACCTATGAGACAGTTGACAGGTATCAGAAAAAGAAATGGTCTAGTACTGAAGTGGTTCGGAGGAGTCCTTGGGGAAAGGAAGAAGCTGCCCTACAGAAAGGCTGGTGGGGCCTCTGGGCAAGGGCCTGCTCACTCAGCAGAAGCTCGTGATGTCCAAATGGCAATCAGCTGAACTCAGATGACCTGAGACTGCTCTCATCTGTGTCACAGACTTCCCAACTCATGTTATCTTTTTCTGCCTCCTGATATCCTCATTTTACAATAGTAACAACGACAACTTCTCATCTTTGTAAGTCCTCTTAAGATCTATGGAAAAGAATCACTTAAAAAGTGGTCAGTATTTTTAATTACTGTAAGATGCTATCCTGTAACCCAGCTAGTCTCTCTCAATAGCTAAGCAATAATCTAGCTCAATTATTAATTTATTACGGCAGTACCTCATCTTTTGTCAGCAATGCTGATCAAAATTTCTTCTTTAGCTCTGCTCTCAACATACAACTTCATTGTTTATGGTTCCACACGAAGCACAAAATTCAAACTGCTCTTCAGTACATCAATTTTTTTAACACATTAAAAAGATAGCATGACATGATATTGAGTTTCCAATAAAACTCCCTCCAATTTAAATAGATGTAAAGAAGGACCTTTTAACCTAAATATTTCACCATAAACAGTAATATAATCTGTGCAAGTAGCCATAACCTTGTCTATACAGTTGATGTATTAGTCTGTATCACTTATTCAAGTAGCATCTGTTCTGTTTCTAGGCATTATAAGTATTGCCAGGAAGAGGTATCTCTTACTGCACGTTTCTTTTCAGCCTTGTTTCCTTACATCTGGACTTCCTGAAACAATTACTGAAGTACAAGCGCTGGAGAAAGTTAGAAGTAGGAGACTAGTTTTAGTTCCAAGCTGAAACCAACTTCTTGTCATTCCTTCTGACTGGTGTAATAATGACAGAGCAATCAATTTCTTTTTGGGGGAGAATTTGATCAGCAAGCTATTTATTTCAAACGTGATTTTTTTCAGAGATCATTTGCAAATTACTTCTTTTGTCTGCCTTTGTCAGAAACAAATGTCAGCATAATGCTGAAGTCCAGGACACAATATGCTACACCAGAAAAATAGTGTCAGAATTTGCACTGGGGCCTTCAGGGATACACAGGGTTTAAAAGGCTAACACATTAGTTTATAGATGACTCTTGGTAGCAGAAGGAAAATTGATTTTGCTTCTCAGCCACCTAGCTCTCACAAAACACATTTTCCAGTTTGTCATGTCATATACTTGGCTAGAAGAAGTAGTAATTTATTTTAAGGAGATCTTGTGTACTATCAATTATAAAAATATGAAGCGAAACAGAATAATTGGAGTTGTAAGATATTCACTTACCTTCTACAGTCGATGCACCCACATGACAATGCTCTTGTTCAGGAATTACGGGCAGTATCTTCGTGATCCGTGCAGTAAGTGGAATCTCTTGTTTGCTGGTTTTCACTATTGAAAGTTAAAATCATTTTTATCCATATCATTAAACAGCAAATATATCTGCAGCATGTCAAACGTTGAATCTGCAAATCTGAAAATAATTGAGACCTATCTGAACAAAAGGCAGAGGTGGACAGCCAGTTTTTCAGTGGGATTTCAGCGCCTAGAGATGCAGATACATGTCAGGAACTCCTGAATGTACTGACCATGTTTTGTGTTTAACTACTTCTTGATACTAGTGGGACTACAACGTGCTGATCCTAAGTCTCCCTGGGAAGCAGCTTGAAGGTAGGCAACTAAATTGCTCTTGGAAATTTTACTAGTGGTGAAAATACAAATGCATGCAGATTTGGGGTTATCTAAGAGTCTCCCAAAATACAAAAACCTACAGTTGGCCAGTTAAGTGGAAACAACTGAAATTTAGAATGTGAACTTTCTGATTCATTTTCACATAAGAGCAGCCCAGATTGCCACTCAGGAACACATGATGTGGCCTCAGCTAACTTGTCACCCACAGGGAGAGCTACTGGGTATCATCCAGTTGCTAACAAAGACGACGGCATGCACCTCAGAAGCAGGGAAAGGTGTGGTGATGTTTTTAGCACGCTGGCAACACAGATCCTGATATCATATTACTGGGATACAGATAAAGAAACGCAGAAATAGCATTGTCAGGCAAATGAACTCAGAGATGTTGATCCAATGCATTTTTCAAAGAACTACTGTAGAACACAAATAATATTTTAACTCCAGGTCCATCCTGTCCCTGACCATCCATAACTTCTGTAAACCTACAAATGGGTTTCTACTGAGTTCACAACAAGAGGATGAACTTTGCCACTTACATTTAGCTACATCCCTTCTCCACTGACTATATAATTTCAGCTTCTCTCTTTACAAATGCAATTAAAAAGTAGAGTTTGGATCTTCGTAATTAAGCAACTGAATATGAAAAGCAAAGTTAAAATAAAACTGGGGTAGTTTTAAAAATAGCAATGGATGTTGTTTCACCCTCAGGATGAACCTGGAGAGAATGGGAATGTAGGCTGATATTCCCTTCCAAGCCTGTGTGTAACGCTGTTCAGCATGCATGCAAACTGAGCAGAGAAAGCATACAGGGGCTTTAAAAAGCCCCCTAAAATTATCTGCATCCTATAGATTTTATCCTCCCATCTGAAAAATAAAAAAGCTCCAAAGTGGTAATAAGGTTTCACATTTTTCTCTGCAAACATTGCATCTCAGAAACATGTAAGTCTGTGTTAAATATTGGATACTATGACAAGCTTTGTTTTTCCCAGCATTATTCTTCTAAGTTGCAGAGGAAGAGACAACTATTCAGCTATGTCAGGAACTGAGAAGCATCAGAATCAAATAGGTGATGCTTCACTTGGCCAAGATCAAACACATTTCTTATTTCCTGGTTTTGCATCTATTTGTTGCTGTAGAAGATGTATCATCTTGCCTGTCCTCTTTGCTAAAAAGAAAATGTATTGCAGAATACAAGGAGGAGTGAGTCTGAATTCACTGGGATGCCACCCCTGACACTACCAAGCCAGCATTTGCTTCTGTTTCCAACCTGTCAACTAACCTGAAGCTGTAGCAACACATCAGAGAGATGGCAGAATTGCACCTATTTCCTCTAATCTTGTAGGAGAGGAACTATTACTTTAATAGGGTAGCACAGAAAACAATACAGGAATTCAAATGACTGGGAGGAAATTTGTCTTCTTGTGTCTTGTGTGCAAATTACAGCTGTCAAGCCCACTTATATCAAATGCTATGAATGTCACAAAGTCTAAACAGTCCAGAAAATAACTGCAGGCCAGAAACTCTGAGGTTTTATTCTCTGAGTCCTGGTTGTCACCATGATCCTGCAATGTCGTTTTCAGGATGAGTTATAAAATTCCCACCCGTCAGAATTAACTTTGCATTACTGTGAGCCAGACAAGGGAGCCAAGGAATCCTGTATTTGTATCCTAAAGTGTAATGAACCAAACTGTGACTTCGTGACCCAGTGGAGTATCACTGGAAAGTACACTGAGAGAAGTATACCATCTGAGCAACGTAGAACAAGGCATTATGTTTGAACTAAGGTTGCCCACACAGACTGTAGAGTAATAACACGATGATATTAACAATATGATTCCCTGTCTGCACGGTCCCATTCTAGCATAGGAATAGGAGCAGGCCTTTTTTTCCAAAAGACCTCATGCTGCTTTCATGATAGGATAAAAATAAAAAAAGAATGTCATTCTTATGCTAGGAAAAGATGGTCTAAATGGGAATTTATAGCGGTAGACTTCTAGTAATATAAATTCACATTTAAGTATAACCCATACAATTCTATTAAGGAAACTTCTGGTATGAAAAGATCCAGCTAGGCAGATTCAGACCTAGGTAGCCTAGGTAGGCTAGGTATTAAACGCTCTGATTTATGCAATGTTTCCTGTGCAACTTCTTTTTTTGTTTTTTTGTTTTTTTTTTAATGATGTAGTGTACATACATACAGTTCACATACACTGGCCTGCTCCCAACAAGTGATTCTGTGCCATGTTCCCAGGCTTATTTGTTTTTAGGCTACAGCTATATGAGAATAGCTGTACTTAATCAGTTACCAGTAGAGGGAAAGGTACTAAAGCAGTTTAGGGAAAGTGGGCTAAGGAAAAGATATAACAGCAGGGTAAGTATAACTGCCTTCCCTTTCTCTGGCACTGAGGCTGATTTAAGCAGTAAGCTGCACGTGACAGTTTAACAGTTTCTATATCTGAGCTCTTTTAAAATACTGTAGGGAATGCTGTCTAGTCCTTCTAATTGCTGTTATTAATTTATTAAGTTGTTCCAAAACCTCTTCTAGTGCCTCTTCAATTTGAGAAAGCTCCTCAAAGAAATTCTTGCAATAAAAGTCTCTTCTGTGGGAATCTACCTAAGATTCTCTGTCATGAACAGAAGGCAAGGAATTTACTTTTCTTCTATGGACTATTTTCCATGTGCTGCCAACATCAAGTCCTATTTGATATGAAAATGCTCTGTGTCTGGAAATACAGAACAGCCACTTAGAGAATACTTAACTTCTTGTGCTGAAGTAAAAGCACCCTGTACTCTTATCGTGACTGCATTTAAGGGCAACTGTGTCTTGTGAATTCATACCATTCAAGGGACTGTTTTACATAAATGAAATGGCAGGACCACATCCAAAGTCTACAAAACACATTCTGTACAGCCCATGCTCTAGTGCATAGTTTTTTGGCTTAACAGCACAGACAATGTTTAGTCAACATTTATGACCAGAATGCTTTAAAGCTCCCCTATCCTCACCATATGTGCTTCATCCTTCATAGTACCATGAATTTGGAGAGCTATAACTTTAATCCTACTCTAGAGAACATACTATACATTTTTCCTCCTTTCCTCTGGCCACCAGACTTAATAGTAATGATTCATGGACATGGAGCCACTAACAGTTTCACAAAACTAACATCCATGCTGTAAATTACCTTTTTGAAGGACTACAGTAATATCAAGGCAGTAATTTCCTGCGCCTACCTAGGAAATCATTCTCATTCTCGAAGTATAGTTTTCCTTCTTTTTCTTCCGTTATCCTTTCTGAACTTTGAATAACCTTTTAGTAGTACCTATCTATATATGATATACTGTCACATCCACTCAGACATATAGTTATTTAGTCTCATTATGATGTTTCCAGGGCCGTTGTATTGTCTTCAGTGGATCTCAAGATTCCAAGTTATGCACTAATGATAGTAAAAATATTATCAAGGGCTGACAAAGAAGTCATCTATAGCTATTCATAACCCATTATCACAGTAGCAAATCTTAAACTTCGCAACTGTGGAAAGAACCAACTCTTTTCATATGGTCTTGATTCCACTTTAAATTATATTGGTATAAATCAGTAAATTCACTGGATTGACTGGAATTTTGGTGTGTGAAATCAAGGAATTTCATATTAAAATAAAACCCATTATAGCAGTTCATACAACTAAGCATCTTTCTGGGTTAAATGGATGGATTGAAGTGGGAGGCACATAGAAGTAAGAATGACAGACCAATAAGGGATTCCTATTCTGTTCAGTAAAATCTAGTATAACTAGATTTGAATTTCCATAAAACTCCATCATGAGCCTTTGGATATACAACATTAAAAATGCTATTGTGAACATGCTGATAAAACAGGTATGGTATTAGTGAAGCTACTCAAGACAAAAGATGTTAGAAAGATAATTCCTCTCCTGCAGGATGAAAATAATGAGCTCATAAATACTTCTTAGAGGTAGCCAGTGCTTTAAAGGCGAGGAGCATAAATTGTACTCGCAGGAGAGTTCAGACAGACAAGGAGTGATTCACTCTTTTCTAGGTAAAATTGAAATGCCATGAGTTACTGAGTTGTAGAGAGAAATTATTGAGTCTCCCTTTACTCCTGAAGCACTAACAAGACAAACAGCGAAGTACCCAAGCCTAGCCAAATTTAAAACCATTTCTGTCATTTGCTGGCTTTGTAGTTGTTCTTGTCTTGGAAGGAAGTTGGTTTGCCATTCAAAGCTATTATTCTATATGTTCATTTTAGTCTTTTTGAAGATAGAGCTCCCTTCATGAAACCAGAATCCATGGAATTTATTAAGGCACATAACTCTTCAAGCAGTATCAGTAACACTCAGAGCTACAGTTGCTAGTTTCCCCTCACACAGAGATTTAGCAAATTGTGATTTCTGGAACCAAAACTTTGAGTTTAGCCATGCCATTTGATTTATCTGTGCTAAACATGCTATAGTCTCAGAAGATCATATTTCAATTCCTGTCTGAGACTAGAAAATGGTACTTTGTGGGAATTTTTCCCTAGAAATAGTCTACAAAGTGCCAGCAGAGCCAATCTCTGAGTCCTGCTACAGCCGTCCATTCCATCCTTTGGTAGCAGATTTTATCAAGAGTCATAAATGCATAGAGCATACATAGACGTGTGTACATGTCTGTATACTTTTAATACACACACAAAGCACTCAGCTGCCAAACCTGAAATGTGGCACACAACATGACCAAAAATTAAGAGGAGGTGAAAAAACCACAGTCATTAATGTAACATATTTGGAAGACTGGGAGAAGCATTCCCATATGATATACCTAAGTCTTCTTATAGTTTTATTGTCATAATTATTTGTTTATGATACAAAAATGTTTCCATAACATAAGCCAGATCAAATTTGTGTAAGATTAAGGCTTAACTCTGAAACAAATCTGAAGCATCCCTGGACAGGAAAGACTTAAAAGGTCTTTCTTGACCTCCTCATGCCTCAAGATTTGTTAGGTTTTCATTTTACTTTTGTATTGCTTACCAGGAAGAGGATGAATTTTAGTAGCAGATATGGTTCTTCTTCCATGTCTGGAACTCTTTCTTCTTAGAACAGTAGAAACTGACCCTTCTACTTTGTGTTTACAATCTGTTTTAAACAAAATGAGTTATCCTTAGCTATAGAATTACATACAGCACCAATTAGAAGGAAAGCTGGTAAATCTCTTATTCTTAAATTGTTGAACACCTTCCATGAAAAAACAGGAAGGTTTTGAAATAAGACTATGAGGAAAAACAAGGGCCAGATGTTTTATATTTTCCTGAATGATTTTTTTCTGGAAATTCCACTCAGGTTTGCCCCTTTCAGATCATTCCTTTCCTTTTCTATACTGTGTACCTTTAACAAATTTTGTAAGGTTGTCAAAAAAGTACATGTTCCAGTACAGGTTCAGACTCACACTGCTGACAGTGGAATAGCAAGGATGGAGTGAACACGTGTGGTGTTCATCTTTGGGAGCACAGTTTGAGAGCAAACTCTACACCACTCAGAGAGAGAAAGATAGAGCTGGGTTGAACACCTCTGGCTGTTCCTCAGCACCCAGTTCATAAACTCCTCAGTCTTTCTGTCCTTCTGCTGCTCTCCTACTGCTGTGCTCTTGGCAGGGTTATTGCAGATGATTGTGCAGCTGTTATGGTTAGTCCTGTTCTGCAACAACAGCAGTTCAGGGCTCAGCCAGCTTCTGATGACAGGTTCATTCCAATTCTACATAATTCTACATTTTTATCTTTTTCTTTTGAGAACATTAGAAAACTTCAGCTTTAAGAAATTCATTAAACTAGCATTATTTAAGTCATGTTTTTTTATGAATAGCCAGTGAGATCTAATGTGCTGAAGCCCTGAGCATGCGCTATAATACTTCATGTTAAAGGAAGCTCTGGAAGTGGTCGTAAGACAAAAGTGGAAGGGAAAAGGCAAAAGGACTAGTTTTTAATTTAGCTACTTTGTCATGGATCGGTTGTAACCTCCATCAAGTTTATTTGGATATTTTATTTTATGCACTCATAGAAATAATTAATGTTTCAGAGAGTCTCAGGGTCTGCCTAGCAGAATGTCTTGCAAAATCTCAAGAGGAAATGAATAATTCCGTATTTCTTAACAGCTTTCAGTGGTGCATGGAAATTAAAAGGAAAAACTACTAACTGAATTACTAAATTTCTAATAACTAAAATTTTTAGCAGCTGTTTTAGGCAAATAGTAATATTCTGCTGTGGTCTTTGGGAACTGCTGAAAAAAGCAGTATGTAGACTTGCAATTAAAGGTGGCATCGTAATATATACACATAAGGAGTACAACCCTTAAATCTGATTTTTATGCACTTGTCTTTTTATCTGTAACATGTTGATGTTGTTTATAATGTTAGATATTAAAAATTTAACTAATAAAACCACTATTCCTCTATTAACAGAAAATATGTTCTAGAAGCAAATCAGTAACTAGAAGCCTCAAAAGGTCATCTTTTTCTCCCTGCTTGTGTCCATGAGAATTCTGAAAAAAATGCATTTAATAGAAAATTAATGTCTAAGATAAAGGCAGTAAATCATTAATCATCACTACTAATAGTTCTGCATTAAAAATGGGATGTTATGACTCAACGCATAGAAAATCGTACTCATGACATTTATAGGTATCTTTCAAACTACAAATATAAGTCCTTTAAATTAGAGCATTTAATAGCCCCCTTGTAAAGATCTAATTTACACTTCATGTGATTTTTGTATACATAAAATAGGTCTCAGAATTTGGTTCTAGCAATAAGTAAAAGATCGCATATTTTAACCAAGGTAATCTGGTAAGGAGTTTCTTTAATCATTTGAGGGGGGGCACAGATTTGTCATTTTAAGCAATTATTTGACTTATTCATTAAAAATATATGCATAAAATATTTACATCATGCAAAAAACCCACAGAAACATTTTGCGTGTGGGCACTCTTCTTCCTTCTGTTCAGTTATGATTAAAGCTAGACTCCTATTGCTCTTTCGTTACCCAACTGCCTGTAGATACAGCAAGGATGATCAGGGGAATGGATATGCCTTATCATTTTTTTATTACCCCTGTGACCAAGGTCTCCATTTGGCAGCTCTGGACTACAAGGGGAATGGACATCTGCCTCGTAATAACAACTAAATGCTGGCTGACACGGGCAGGAATTCTCAGGCAATTGCTGTGAAAAGTATCCAAGAGCTGTTATCTCAGGTAACAGGTTAAGTAACACTCTTTTCACACTGATGAAAGGGAGCAAGGTCCCTGTACCACCTACCTCTGACTTGGGATGAAAAACAAGGACCAGCAGCTGACAAGTGGTCAATTTTCTGCATTGTTTTTGTGCAGAGGACTTTATCTTGATTGCTCAAAAGTCTCAAGCTCAGCATACTCTTACACTTTTATTCTTGCTTTCTTCATTGTACATGGCTAGAGGAAATACTGTAAATCCTATTTCAGCCTGTATTCCAAGTGAATTGCATAGGAAGAGCCTGTCTTGGCTGGTAAGGGCGTTCCGTAGAAACAATTGTTTCAATCTCTGAACTAAGGACAAGTTCTTTTCATAGGAAAGTTTTAATCACTTGGAAGAGTCAATAGTGCTGATTCAGAAATCACAGCAATATTTTCTTTGCTGAAATAACAGCAAAGAGAAGAAATGTTATCTGGGCTTAATTCAGTTCTGGGTTTAAGAAGGCCCAGCTTGGTTAACCTATACGGGATTACACCACCGCTGAATTTAGATAACCAGTTTTTAGGACAGACAGCTGAGTGCATATCTCCTCATATCTAATCTGTAATTTTTCTTGACCATGACCTAGACGAATCATCTTCAGGAAGGAAAGGGTATTTCAATCTGCTTTGGCATTTCTGCCTAAGACCTTCAACAAAGTTCAACTGTAATTGTTTTATCTACTGGAATCAGTCTGAAACCAGAAGTTCGTATCACTAAGGATCACAGGCCACCAAGGATCTGTCAAAAAAAACATTTCATTCACCATCAGCAATCTTGGATTTGCATCCACAATTCAGAGGTGAGAGATGATAGTATCAATCATCTGATTATTTCATTTCCTCTATAAGAAGCTTTTTCCCTGTTACAACTAAAATATTGATGTCTGAACCACATTAATAATCAACAGCTTTGTTATTAAAATTAATACCTTTTTCACTGCATAGAAATTTAAATTAATGCAAATTAACTTCTGTTACTTACAGTTTTGTTCATTATCTTGGACTATCTTGTAGATGACGATTGAAACAGTAAAAACAAAAACTACTAGAATCATGGTGAGCCAAATGATCTTCGTCATACACATTGGATCTGTCCATAAAATGTAGAAGAGATAAAATGAAGCAGGAAATCACTGGCAGAGAAAAGCAGAACATTTGATCTTGGTAGGTTTTTGGACCATGCCTATTCCCACAGATAAAAATTTAAAACAAAAGAGAAGATTATGCCTTTTTCTTTCAGCTTTCTTTGATGTTTGAAATTAAGTTTCCTATCTAGAATTTAGATTCGTTTTCACCTGTATCTCTCTCCCCGTGTCTGAAATAATTATATGTTGCTACGTGAATGAAAACTTTTCTTATTTTTATAAACTGTTATACGCAACACAGCCAGGAAGACAATGCTTCAAAGATCAACATTTATATTTAAGGTAGAAGAAGGGTAATATATATCCCCTCTTGGTTTGGATGGAGCACAGAAGGAATTGGTCCACTGTCCAACACTGGCCTGTGCTGGCATTCTCAACCTCCTGGTCCATCTTCATATATGTGAGAAGGCAAGATTCCACATATAGAAATTTTCTTATCAAAAAGTGAGGAAATGCCACCAACAGGACCCCTCTGAGAAGTTCTTTTAACTAAAGCTGCCTTGGGGGAGAACCAGCGTGGGACTGGGTGCAGGAGGTAGGATGCTCTTTTGGACAACAGCTCCTGCAGAAATGCACCCACATTCCGCAGGGAATTAGTTCAGTAACTAGTACAAGCCAGGACTATATACCACAGAGAAAGGATGTGGGGAACTTTCCTCCCAGGTTGTTCGAAAGACGTTTCAAACTTCTTTGGCAGCTGCATGTTAAGGCATTCCTTAGAATTGTGAAATAACTATTTTAAAAAACAACTACGTTACTATGACTCATATAAAATCAAATTACAGACTATAGCCAAACCACTGTTTTCCTTTCCTTGACTTAGAATAGTATAATTAGACCTACATCAACTTCCCTTGTGTATCTTCTCCATTGAGAAGTCATGAGGTAACTGCCAACAACCCCATGGCTCTTTGAGGTAAGCACAGCTCATCCCTCCTAATTCAGAACTAAAAATATCTTTCATACAGTCATTTAGTCTCCTTTCAGAGTACTCTACCCCATCTTGTAGGGACTTGTAATGACTTATATATCAGCCTTGCTTAGTAAAAGCCTTGAGCACCACTTTAGCTTTGCTTTGAAGTAAAAAGAAAAAAGATGTGTTGTTAATTTTTATTGTTAATTTGAGATAACTACTTCTCAGGTAAATCATTAGCAAAGGGTGGTTAGCTCATAGTTTTGAGACAAGTTAGCAGGGCAAGTTACAAACTATACTCCTCTCATAGCTAGACCTACTTATTAAAACAAACAAACAAACAAACAAAACAAAACTAAGCTTCCCTCTCTTCTCTAGGATTTTACCTAGACTTATTTAACATAGGTTTAGCCAAGTCCAAAAAATATTTTTTTCCATCAAAGGTACAATAAAAAATGCATTTGCCATACAAAACTAAATGAATGTAATAATTCAGCAATTCCCAGATGGCAAGCGTTGCATATAGACAAGCTGGAAGCCCTGACCATGGTCAGGCAATCAGCCAAAAAAACTCCTGCAGCACAAAGAGAAATTTAAAAAGCTGAGAGGCTGTCCTCTGGGAAAACTAAGCCTAATTCAGCTGAAGATGTCTCTTTTAAGAGTACTGTAATAAGGCTGTACAGTAGGATATTGCAGTACGACATTAAGAAAAGTCAAACCTGTCTCCTGGTTCTTCTGCCATTGAAGTTAAGAGGAATTTTTAAATTTACCTCCAAGGCAGGGTTATCCAACAGGAGGGATGCGGAAGAAAGTAATTCCAGGTTTTGTCATACATGCAATTTGTAAGTCTGTCACCGCTAAGCAAAAAAAAGTACAGGCGCTTACTTTGCTGTGTTGCTTCTAGGAAAAAAAAAAGCCACAGCTAAACCTGCTTTAAATCACTATTAAAACTGTCAGTTGCCTACTAAAGATGGTCTTTTACTAAGGAATGATCAAAATTGTATTCTATTCTTGTGAAATACTTAAATACTTTCAAATGGTTGCTGCAAGCAGAGAACTATCTACTAGAGATTTTTGCAAGACTGATACTGTTTCTGGTTTGATTTCCATTCTGACCTTCCTTTGTAACTTACATTCCACGTAAGACTTCAGCTGCAGTGAAATATTTATACAGTCATTTTGGTCTTCTGTCATTGCCACTAGACAGGAATGATTTAGGTATTCTTTGGCTGCATTTCTTCCTCCAACTATAGAATTGTCGACGTGGATTTCCAGCAGGTAGTAAGTATTATGCTCTACTTCTTCTTTCTCAGAAACCGTAGTGAAATTAAAATATTTATAAATATAAATAACATCTTCTGTTTTCACTTCAAGTGATCCTTTTGCTTTTGGAAATAAAAATTAAAACAAAACTGTTATATAACATGTGGTAGCAAAGAGACAACTCCCAGAAAGAACAATAAAGTAAGTTCTCCATTTCATTTGCAAAAATATACAGTAGGCTTTTACATCGTTGAGTATGATAAAATGGACAAAAGGATACCATGTAAAGTTATTCTGAACAGATCTGAAAAGTATTGATTATCTATACAAAATAAGCCCCTTTTTTTGCTTTACTACCAGCTTCAGAGCTTTTCAGTTTTTCGTTGTTTTGTCTGTTGTCAAAGGTAACCAACAAAAATCAGGCTATGAAAAAAATCAAAACCAAGTAAAAGCCATATGATGATGCAGATTTGCAGTGTACATCTAGTCTATCTGCTGTCAGTTACAGAAGGTCCTTGTTTCTCTTCAAACCACACAAGCTGTGAGACTTGCACAATGTTAACAAGAAACATAGGTAGGTGGGACATTGTCAAAAGTGTTACAGTTGTATAGGTATAACTGACAACAGAGTTTGCCCACATATTTTTTTTGTTATTTTCCATACTTGTTAAGACAGCTATTTTGTAGTAAGAAAATTATGCAGTTGGAAAAGAACTGCATTTCTTATATTCAGGACTTGGCCTGTTGCCCCTATTGCTGACAATGTTAGGAAAGCAAAATTCAGAGGTACCCTCTTCCCCAAAAGTTTTCAGATGCTTTGCAAGTGTATATGGCACAGAAGGAATACGCTGCTACTGCTCTGAAAAGATGTGGATGTTGCTGAACTCTTTTCTGTATTGCTGTGCCAGTTCTTATTCAGTGCTGCCTCTGATGAAACATGCAAAGCCACTTCTGATACTACACAGTTGTGGATATCATAGACTACAAGCACAAAAATGGTTATTTCTTGTGTAACTGCCATCTGAATAGTTACCATCTTTGAACTGGTTCTTCAGATACTTGCTCACAACCTATCTTCCTATAATATCAGCAATCTACATGTAGAGTTCCACAATGACATTTAAAAGCAAATTCAGCATGAAAACTCATCAGAAACTACAATTCCTTAAAAATAAATATTTTAGAAAATTTAGCAAGATTAAAAGAATAAAGGTGGGGATATAAGAACGTTCATAAAAGCCAGATGGCAGAGGTCAAATTGCAACAGAAATATTCCACGTGGCTGCTAGATAAGGCACTCTTTTCTCACAGCACCCTCCTTCCAAACCAATACAAAGCCCTCTGAAGATAATGACATGCCCCCACCCACGATTTTATACAAGATTCTCAAAGAAAATAAATCAGCATTTTGCTACCAACTTGTTTCACTGACAGCCAGGAATGAATGCCACTGAGAATCTGGCATAAAACCTGCATTTTCTAGCCATGCAAAGACGAGCTAAAAAACTCCATTGTTCATAGATTTTCAAAGACCATAGAGAACCAGCAGCATATTACAATTTTCTTTTAACTACCAAATAAAAACATGTCTTTCGTGTTGTAATTAACTACTTCAAAATTAAGTACTTCTCTTCCCCTACTTACTTTTTTTAGCTACTGACCCAGATCCTTGTTGATCAACATTCACATCTCTCTTGGACTCACAGTCTGTGTGTTTAGTATGGGACAGTTGTTCCCTCCTGGAGGACTGGCAAATACATGGAATGTTTTGGAAATCGGAATGATTTACAATGGCCTTCAGTAAAATAGTCTGGTTTTCTCTTCTTTGTTGCACTGATCTTCTGCAAGAATTGTTAAAAGTACAAAGTGGAAAAGTGGTGTTACTTGATGAACAGGTATCCATGCATGACACAATTACAGTGTTAGCTGTAAAAAAAACAGAGAGTACTATATTAGCAAGACAGTCATATAGGATGCATGGACAAATATGTGCATGGAAGCATCATCTAACAGATCCTTTAACCATCTTACAATGAAACGCACGCACTTTCTTGAGGGTTAGAGCAGCACATTGAATGCATCAACAAGTGAGAGAAAGCAAGAACGGTCTTCCCACAACCTAGATGCTGGGTTTTATTGCTGAATTGTATGAAATCTCTTTTAATACTAATGTGAATTTGTGGTGGTATCTAGTCACCTTCCTGTTTGAAAGCTGCTTCGATATGATTGTACTCGAAAAGAAGTTGAGAGCACTTATTTTGGAGGAGGAACTTAGCCCTAGAACTGTGCAGTGGCAACCCATCAGTGCAAGTATGTTGTAAAATAGCTATAATCAGAATGAAAACTTTCTTTCTAATGACAGTGAAGCCAAACAGTGAAAATACACAAAAATGTTGCTGAATCCTCCAACCACACCCTTCATGTTCTCTTCTATTCTGTCAACAAACATGAATCTTAATTACGACCATTGGTTTTGGTATTCATAGTCAAATTCCAGTATCAAATCACTGTAGCTAGAGTACTCTAATGCAGTTCTGGCAAGTAGCAAAACCCACATATAATTATTAATGAGTGTTATTTTAGCTGTCTTCCACATTAAAGTAGGGGTTTATTGTACAAATCGTGCATTTTTACTTGAGTTAACTTTGAACTATTTTTTCAATATGAAAAAAAATTTTAAGAATAAAAAACTTCTGGGACCCCAACATGAAATATGTATTTGTGAATACAAATAACCATTTCCTGGAATTGATGCAGGATTAACCTACAGTTTTGTAGTGGAGCTTCCAATTCTAGTGTACCCTTGCAACTATATGAAGAGGAAATTTTGCATCTAACTTCCATTACGAGTAATTGGAGTAATATGTTCATAAATCCTTATGTATAGAGAGAAGTACATAGCCTTTAATTGCTCCAGTGCTCAGCTGCACTCTGACAGCTTCAATGGGCCACCTGTGCTCACATAGCAGCAGGCTGACCTCAGAAATGGTTCAGTGAAGGATTTCAGACAGGATATAGAAATAAAATCCAAAATCCAACGCCAAAGTCAATTATCTTCACTTTACCAACGCTGCATCAGAGAGTCATAAATTCCTGATAAAACATAATAAATTGAAATGTAAAATACACATCCTATGCAGGTAAGAAAATAATTCATTTTAATACAAAAAGGAAAAATGTCAGACAAAATTTAGGGCTTGATCTTTCCCTGAGGCAAGAAAAAACATTTTCCTCGAAACACTTACAATCTGACCTATGCAACCTGGAGTGGAGCAGGCTCCTCAGGTCAAATTCCTCCAGCTGAAGGAGGCATTTTGTGCAGAGTAGCCCTGTGGAGGTGAGCCAGGAGCAGAAGTTCAGTACTTACTCTGCTCTCATGGCAAGGCGTGTGTGCATCTGGGCAACCAGTCTAAAACCACTGTGGCAGCTTTCAGGGTCAACTATTGGTAATTCCCTACCATAGCCCTTTCACCAAGAATTTTGTACGCAGACTTGGGAATCCACTGACTGTGCTGTGACAGCAGTCTACAGGCAGCACTAACAAGTCCATTTCGGACTTCACAGGTGGCTAACTAGGGTCCAAAGCTGCCTGTGAGCCATGTTGCAGATATGTGAAAGGCATGTTATCTGGGTGGAAAAAGGTTGAATGCTGTCCTGTTAGGGAGGGTGCCTACCATCCCCTTGAAAGATTGCTACTGAGAAAACCAATCAAATTACAATCTAGCATCTGTAAAGTGTATTTTCTTCCAACTCACAGGACTGTGGACTTTCTCAGGAGGGATGTATATTGTTGAACACTATAAGCAGGGCTGCAAAAAGACTGGACTTCCCCAGTGGATTAGATGGCAGACAGAGAGCCATACCCGCAAGAGGCTTGCTCCTTACCGCAGGACTGGGGAGCACCCTCCCATATGTAAAAGGCACTAGAAATGTGGGAAGGGTTTTGTGAAATCTGAACACAGACAGCTTCAAGAGTTAACAGGATCACTGAGATGAAACCATGCAAAGAATCTCTAGGAAACTGCTTTATATTCAAAGATCTGTAACCCACATGCTTAATGTTAGGCAGTTCTGTGATTACAAAATTATTTTATTAAGCCTCTATTTACAGGGTGTTCTTCCACAGAAAATTAAATTCCGTTAAAATGAAATTATTCACTTGGAAGATCTGAATTTGTAAAAAACTTGTTTCCCATTAGGAAAATCATAAATATTACATTTTGGATTGGCTTGACTTTTTTTCATTTGATCTGTGGTATTTTCTTTTGGATCAATTCAGCAGTATATAAAATTATATTTTTCATCACTTCTTTACAGAAATAGCCATCACATAATATTGTAGAGATACAAGGCCTACAGTACGAGTTGGGGAATACACAACTGATAGATTAAAGGAGATACGCTCCATCAAGTAGCTGCACCCAGAGGACAGGACTGCGATTGAGAGCACCAGACTCCAAAATGACAACCTCCTCCTCTAAAGCAATGTAGTTTAAAGATTCGATGACTTGTAACCATACAAGTGGGTTGCTTTACAAACATAAAGGAAACATTTCACTTTTGGCAAAGCTGAAATGTATTCTTTTGATAAATTTTTAAAAGTTCGGTTTTTTGCAAATTGATTTCCCCCTAAATATCTGTTTAATGAGAAATTTCTATTTTTATTCCCTCTCCAGAACAAAAATAAAAATAAATGCTGGAACTTCCCCTGGGATAAAACATCCAAGTTTCACTTACTTCTATCTGTATGTTTTGCTTGCCTGCCATTTCAGAGGTTATATTAAAAACCTGAAGTACCCACAATGTTAACATGATCTTAGAAAAGCCCGTGGAATTAGGAGGTCTCTGCCACTCATCTAGGAACCCCTCACAGAGGAATATTCAGTGACTACATTTCACATCTCAAAGATTTCCATCAACAACTCTGTGTGGTGAAGCCTCATGGGGTAACCGGCAATTTGAAACATCTACAGCAAATTCTGTACTTTTTAGGTTTGCCACAAAACGTGAAATAAAGCCAGTTTCAAACAGAAGGTTTTCAATGAACCAGAGATCCAGATTCCTTGGATTTTTCAAAACAAATAGTTCAACGTATTAACTTTCTCATGTAATTTGGACATTGTTATACAGTCTGTTCTACAGTCACATAGTTTTTAGAACATCCAAAATACAATGATTCTAATCTTCCAAATACAATTCTGTGCTGTATTCTGCTCATATACTTCACAATCTAATATTAGACACGTTGTGATTAAGATCGTATGTAGATATCAGAATTGCAGTGATCACGCTATTGCAGCATAAAGCATCTCCAATAGCAGCAATCTAGGAAAATTATCACGGAAAAATGCAATTACTCTTTGATGTTTGACAGTAAGGGCAGTGTTTTTTTCTGGTAACAGTCACCTCATTGTTTATTTCCATAGTCTGTCCTAGCAAATACTTTGATTACTTCTGCATGGAGGTAAAACATTAATTATTTCAACCTCTCAAACTGACTCATCAATTTTATGATATTCAAAACTTATGACGGCTTACCAAGTTTGTTCATTTATAAACTATAAAAATCTATAAATCATATTCTAGTTACTGTCATGTTTATTCTTTGTGGTTAATGAAAATAGAACTGTACATGTAAGTAACTTAATCTGGATTTATTTTGATATTTTTTCCAGAAAATTATGCTTCATAAATAATTTATTTCATGATGCCTGGGAACACACACCATTTGTCAAAGATATGCTTTTTATTATAACACTTATCTATTCAAAAGCTTACTTAGGAATGGATGTGACAAAACTATTTTAATATTAATTTATTTATGGATTTTTAAGAAAGCACTGAATGCATAACTTAGACACACGTGTTTTGCCTTCATCCTACATCCAGTATCGACCTTTAGGATCACCAAGAAGTACTTGGCATTTATGTTAAAAGTTTTGCTTCACTCAGTTACACCTGTTCCACTTTACTTTTTGTCAGGTTACCACTGCATATGTCTTTCACAGACAGCATCTCATACCAGGTACTAATTGTACAAAGTTTTATAGGCATTTAAGTATAGAAACTTAAAAAAGTTATTTTTTAAGACATGAGTACCTGCTATAAAAGAACATATGTACTATAATTACTCTTTTCATGATGAAGATAGTAAAAGTACAGTTGCATGGAAATAGTTACCAAAAATTTTGCAGTGTACATAAATGAATGACAAACTCCCTTCCAATTACTACATATAATTAACTCTGTTGGTTAAAAATCTAATGAAAAAACCTATATGTTTTGCAAAGTCCATATGAGTGCAGGATCCTAACCATCGCTATTAGGAAAGCATGTACCAACTTTTCAGTCGCAATCAGACTTTAGAATAAATAAAAGGTTATTTTAAAAGCTGATCACTCACCTTCGTGGATTTGGAAAAATTCAGGTAAACATAAAATAAACATGGTCATTATTCCCAGTACTAATCTGAAGAGTTCTGATTTTCTCAAAAGCAAGCACATGTCACTGAAGCACTCCCATCTAGCATAGTGGTGGCAACTTCCTTCCTGGTTTAGCTTTTAACTTAGTGCAGACTTTATGCAAAATAACCTCTATTCATTTCCTTTTTCTAATATGACTTTTTACTTCTTGTTACGTTAAGCTGTAGAAAGCCAAGCTCTGTTCTTACATTGGCATAGATGAGGATGATTCAAGTGAATACACTGAAGATAAAACTCATGTACCATGATGCAAATAAGAGAAAAATCATGCATAGAAACTATTTTATTCATTTGGGGTAGTTTTGTTTTAGGCACATCACCCCCTGATGTCCACTTTCATATACCTTCCAAATAGTAAGTGAATCATCTTTGTGAAGGAATTTTGTTCTCATTTGGCCAAGAAGATTTTTTAAAACTGAGTCAGATCCTCATCATAAAAATGAGTCAGAACCACATGAGTCAGATATGGAGATTTTATTGTTTTATTTATACACATACACATACACATTGGGGCTAGGGGAAAAATAATTTTATGTAATACAGAATCTTTAAGGCTTTAATAGACTATTAGTTTGCTCATTACAATCTAAAGTTCCTGATCTGGCAAATAAGTGATATACTAAGTACAATGAAATTAGTGTGAGACGTTCATATTATCATTGCTGCTGTATTCTTAAAAGATAACAGATGTGTTGCCAATCTGTAGAGTGTCTTTAGTGTGTATGTTACTGTCCTTTACACCACAAGAAGACTGGATAGAGCCATTACTATTTCTAAACATTGTAATCATAATTTTTCAGCTAAACTTTCCAATTAAAAAAGCGAAGTCTTTCATTCTGACAGCCACCATGATATTCCATAAATTCTTTTTACAAATGAGACTGCAAAGAACATTTCTGAAATGTTCCGAATAAAAGTACGTTGAATAATGCATATGTAAAAACATTTTAACTCAAATACAGAGTATATACATTATGAAGGATTTAATCAATTCAGAAAGCTCTCTTCTCATGTAGTATCTTTCCCACAACCCATTAAATATTGAGTACTACCAAAACGAAGCAATGCTGTTGAATTTAAGACAAGAAATGTCCTACAAACCTGAAATGCCCTTCTTGTCATCTAGTTATCTCAGAAGATAAGTAAGCCAGGTGGAAACAAATACAGTATTCATTCTATAGAAAGACCCTTAATGGTGCTGTAATGAATACAGATTTGTTAATATGATACTTTAAATGTAGCACTTTTATGCAATGAAAGCAATGAAACCAAAGCAAAATGAACTGATTTTTTTGACAGTATGGTACAACAGAAGTAACAGGATATAAGAAATGATAGGTATGAATTTAAAAAGTAAAACACTGCGCAATTCATATTTGTCATCTGTTAGCAGATTAGCTCTACTTTGTATGAGACTGCATTGCCCCTTAAGTATCTTCCGTATCAGTTATTTATATTTTCCTGTTTTCAAGGTTGCATGGTGTTCACTCATCCTTTCTGCCCAGAAGGAATGAAGAAAATACTGGAAAATAACAGGAGGACTTTGTCAATTAATAGGTGTATCTATCCCTTTCTGATACATTCAGACTTTCATCGTTATTGGTGGAGCCCAAAGTCAGAATAGAAATTGCCTTATAGGATCAGACCCAAGTTCAGCCTGATATAATAATAGCCTGTGGAATATGTTGAGTTTCAGATTCTACAGAAGGTTTCCAAGAACTGCAGTAAGCGGATGGGGAATATCTGTTTTAGGGTTATTGTGATGGCACATTTTAGTTTAGTTTCTGAGTTCAGGAGGTCCATGTATGATCTGTCCACACATCCCCAGGGACACCTTAAGCTTTAGACACTATTACCCTTAGGCAGTTGTGCGTCTGTAAACTAGCTGAATCACATGCATCGGTGTGGCCTGACCTGCCAACTGACCTGAAAAACAGGAGTTTTCCTTCTTGGGCACTTGCTTCCCTTCACCTAGCTAATAATTTTTACACAGCTGGAACAATTACTACCTTTGAAAACCCCATCCTTCCATCAAGTTGAGTTAAAATTGGCTAAATCATTTAAAGTCAGCGGGGATGGTAACTGGCAGACAGACTAAGCACACAGCCATGTAGGCCACGTTTCCTTACAGAATTCGTGCAAAGCAAGCACTATAGATCTCATTACTGCATCAAACATACCGCCATGCCTCAGCAATGATCTCACCCGTCATTAAATCAGTTTTACCAGTCAGAGGCACATGCGACTGTCACACAGCCTATTAATTTGGTAAGTTATTCTACCTTTGGATGGCAAAGGTCATCAGTAAGGCTTTTGCCCACTGGACGGTGAGTACAGGCTGCCTCAGCACCACAGGCTGCCAGGGCCCTGAGAGAAGGTCAACAGTCGCGCTGCGTGTCCCTGCAGATTTATTTCACTGGAATGGGGAAGTTACGGAAATGCTTAGCTTTGTGCTTCCAGAAGACAGGCAACACTGCCCGGGGCCACGATGCGGCCTTTTATAGGGCTAATCAAGAGAAACGGGAAACTGTCCCCCGGGCCCTTCCAG
>NW_009629926.1:0-2917 GCF_000690535.1 Cariama cristata
GCAGCCCAGGACACGGTTGGCTTTCTGGAATGCAAGTGCACGTTGCCAGGTCATGTCCAGTTTTTCATCCATCAGCACCCCCAAGTCCTTTTCCGCAGGGTTACTCTCGATCTATTCTCCACACAGCCTTTATTTGTGCTGGAGGTGCCCTGACCCATGTGCAGAACCTTGCACTTGACCTTGTTGAACTTCATAAGGTCCACACAGGCCCACCTCTTAAGCCTGTCAAGGTCCCACTGGATGGCATCCCTTCCCTCCAGCATGTTGACTGCACCACACAGCTTGCTGTCATCAGCAAACTTGCTGAAGGTGCACTCAATCCCACTGTCCATGTTGCCGACAGAGATGTTGAACAGCACCGATCCCAATACCGACCCCTGAGGAACGCCACTCATCAGCAGTCTCTACTTGGACATCAAGCCATTGACTGCAACCCTTTGAGTGTGACCATCCAGCCAATTTGTTATCCACCCAGTGGTCCATCTGTCAAAACCATGTCTCTCCAATTTAGAGACAAGGATGTTGTGCAGGACAGTGTCAAATGCTTTGCACAAGTCCAGGTAGATCACATCAGTTGCTCTCCCCTGATCCACCAGTGCTGTAACCCCATCGTAGAAGGCCACCAAATTTGACAGGCACGATTTACCCTTAGTGAAGTCATGGTAGTTGTCACCAGTCACCTCCCTATTTTCCATGTGCTTTAGCACAGCTTCCAGGAGGAAAGTCCCTGCCTTTGTCTTCTGCAATTTGGATGGTCTGGCTGAAGCACTTACCAGTGCTCTCCTGAAGTCCAGGGCCGTGAGCTTGCTGTGCGCCCTCCTTGCTGCCCTAAGGGTCTTGAACTCCACCATTTTATGTTCTTCTATGAAAAAATCATATCACTGAAGTGTTTGATTACTACAGTCGTGTAAAAGAGCATTACAGAGATTTGGTTTTTTTAAATGCAATTAGCAATTTTGCTGAATTCTCATTATATCACCTTTTCTGTGAGTGTGAAAACAGATCTGCTAGAAGTCTGTGGTTTAATTTGGGGAGGCATTTAAGTTTGTGCATAATTGCAAGCATGTGACTAGTCCATTAAATTCAGTTGGATTATACTGTGTGCTTCATTGGCTGTCAAATTTCTAGAATGTCTGTGGGAGATAATAAGCTTCCTTCTCATCATATTTGTTATGAAGATAAAAGTTGTATAATATCAGCCTGAAATACCTTCTAAATCTCTCCCTGGTACTTGCTTCCTTGAGAGTTTGAACTTTTGGAGCTTAATCTATTTCATATTGATCAAAATTCTTTTTGAGGGGAAGTTGAGGAAAAACTCAATTTATGCTTACTTCAAACTATCAGCAATGGAATTATAACAGTATTTTGAGTGAAGCAGCGTTATCTTTCCATACTTCTCAGGCTAACTTATGCTTTTTACTGTAGTGCTGAAGGGCGCTATTCTGGAATACATTGGCTTTGAAAAGAATGGAGAGTAATACTACACTGACGTCTCAGAGTATTTTGCTGTCATAAAGAGAGTGGTTGTATATGTGGTATCCTTGGTGCATAGAAAGAATTCAAAATGGGAAGAGAAGGTAGTATCATCTCTCAAATACAGCCTTATTAAAAATATTGTTGAAATAATTTGGTTTGCATTTTTGTAAATGTTTTTAAAAAGTGAATGTATGGAAACTGGTTGATTCTTTCTTACAATCGTCTTAGTCGTATCTAGGAGAAGGTTAAGAAGCAACTTAAAACATTTGATATTTGCCTACATGAGAGAGATTTCTGATGGATATTTCTTTAATGTAAAATTTCTAATGAGCTCTACTGTTTGAGATGGAAAATGGACAAATTCAGATAGGAAGTAAATCACAGTTGTTAAATAGGGCAATTAGTCATTGAAACAATTTACCTAGAATGTGAAGCATTCTGTCTCAGTATAAAGACTCCATAAAAGAGATTCTCACAGATAAACTAGAATTTGCATACTTCATGCAAAAATTGTTTGATACAATTTTACCTAGCTCATTACGCAAGAGATTGAAGTAGATGAATATGATGGTCTCCACAAGAGCTCACATCATTTGAAATTTATCATTATGAGAATAAAACATGATTAGATGGCAGCAATTCATTTTCTGCAAGTAAAGTGAATTTGCTGGGCAATTTTCATATTGTGAGCAACACTATTTTGCAAGGTCACTAGTAGTTTTAAACTTTGAGAATAGGATTGATTAGAGAATGTTAGGATCTAGGCTCATTGAAGGAGCTATAAACTAGATTTGAAAGGGGAGAGGGATAAAACTAGGCTCACTGGAGGTAAGCCTGGAGGCAGCATGCCAGTGTTTGAAGGACAATGTGCTAGCAACGTCCTTCAGTCTGCTGTCTCAGTGGATGTAGGGGATGGAGAGCCATGCGGCAGCAAAGACGCAAAGGTTATTGATGTGTTAGAAACCACGGAAGCACCTGAGAATGGTGATGTAGGAATTGGGGCTTCTCCCCCCAAAAAGGTGGTGGAAAAAATATCCCGGGGAAGTGCATCTACACCAAGGCATGCAGCATGAGCAACAAACAGGAAGAGCTGGAAGCCATTATGCAGCAGGAAAACTATGATATAGTTGTCGTCATGGAAACGTGGTGGGATGACTCATACAACTGGAGTACTGCAATGGATGACTATAAACTCTTCAGAAGGGATAGGCAAGGAAGGAGTGGTGGTGAGGTAGCTGTATATGTTAGGCAGTGTTTGATTGTCTAGAGCTTAAGGATGGTGACAATAGGGTTGAGTGTTTGTGGGTGAGAATCAGGGGGAATACCAGCAAGCTAGACATTATGGTAGGAGTCTGCTATACACCACCCAACCAGGATGAAGAGGCAGATGAAATATTCTGTAAGGAGCTAAGACAAGTCTCACAATTGCTAGCCCTTGTTC
>NW_009629927.1:0-1202 GCF_000690535.1 Cariama cristata
ATTAATTTGAGATTATTTGCCGTCTGAGAAGTCTGAGCACCCTCCCCTAAGAAATACCAGGGAGCCAGCGTCTGCAGTTATTTAAAATGACCTACTATCCTGGTCGGGAAGGAAAACTCAGTTAAACACATCATTTCGGTTGTAACACTCAAAGAGACCAAACTGCAGCGGTCAGTAGCAATAATGAATTGTGGCAGAAGGGTAAACCGCAGCAATACAACTCCGTTCCTTGGCAAAACTAAAGGTGTGATCCTTCAAAAGCTTTGCAAGTTATCAGATGCACATCACGTATAACTGCGTAAATCCAGTCCTCGCCATTTGCTCCCAACGGCCGCAATGATGGGCCTCGCAGGGTCCTCCCGCGGGCGAGCAGCCGGCGGCTGGTACGGCACCCCTGCGAGGACGCAGGCATCGGTAGGAACTGAAAAGATCCCAAAGACACCACGTAGGACAAGTAACTCCTCGGTGCCAGTCCCCAACGCTTTTTATGTCCGTTTCGGGTATCGTATAAACGTTACGTGACCCAGCCCTCCCCACCGTTTCTCCAAAACCAACCCAAGGCCCTTCCACCGAGATCCCCTCTCAGCTTGTACGTCCCCACCACCGCGATTTGCAGGACTTTCTGTCGGTACCGTGTGATGCAAGGAGTTTGTACAGGTCTGAACTCATAGTTTCCGTCTGGCTTGAGAAGGTCCAACAGTGCCAACCAGAAGGGAATTGTTAAAACAAACAAAACAAAACACCCAAGTAAATACCACGAAACGATGAGTGAGGTTGGCAACACTCAGTTTACAACGACTGTGCATCTCGGGTCTTCACTCCGGCTCCAACCATGAAGTTGTGGCAGGGAAAATCCTGCAGGAGAGCTGACCCACCGATGCGGTGAGTGCCGACCCAGCGCGGCAAGCGAGGGCACAGCGAAACACTTCGCCGTTTACACTTCTGCAGATACACAGCCTCGGATTTTACAGAGCCCACCTGTTTTTCCAAGGTTCATGGGTTGGCTTTGCCTACGCTCCGGCACGGCCCCTGTACGGCATCCCCTCTTGCTCTGGCAGGTGCTTTCTCTTCTTCCAGGGGCTCCAAGCGTTTTGGGGTGAAATACAGATGTTTGACTTACGGAGCAGAGTAAAATCTACATGAGAACGAGAATGGAAATTGCCTTTTTTATAGCACCTTCCTTTGAGAGGATTGCAAAGCGC
>NW_009629928.1:0-313 GCF_000690535.1 Cariama cristata
GCCTTCTGGAAGGGGCCGAGGGGTCCCAGGTCGTTATTTACCCGAGCAAGAGCCATCCGCCCGTGATCCCCACGCCGCAGGTCATTACTGAGTTCATTCTCACTTCCCTCTTCAAAGTAAAATTCTTGGTACGAGAGGGCAATGGCGATGGGGGGGGGACACACACAACATTTCTTCCTCTGGTTCTTCTGCAAAACACTCATTTTGACAGCAAGTCTTGGCGTGAGGGCTCAGACTGGACACGCAGACTTCCCCAATCCCCCGCTGCCTGTTTCAGAGAACACCGAGTCACACCAGGCTGGGAGGAACCCCC
>NW_009629928.1:425-1056 GCF_000690535.1 Cariama cristata
GTCCGGGGGTGGCGGCATGATAAGTCTCCTCGGCGAAAGCTCCCGATCTCTGGGACCAGGTTCCTTATCTCAACACAGCCATTTCAAGGCTTGTACAACACGGTTGCTCGTCCTGCCGGGCCCCCCGTGCAAAGGGAGAAGCCCGGGTGGACACCAGCAGCCTCCTTCGATGCCCCTCCTGGGGCCAGCAGCTCCCTGAGAAGAAGGGACAAGGACCTTGTGGCATCCCTTTGTGCCGTGGATGCTGGCAGCGGGCTGGGGGCTGCCCCTCGGACACCCCATTAAGCCTTAGTGCTCCCCTGGTCCCCAGGCAACCCGGGGAGGCTGCTCCCTGCCCACCCTTCCCTCCTCCCAAGCACCAGTAGCCGAAGGCGGGTCACTCCTCGGCCCTGTTCCCTTCGCTCCCGATGGCCACCAGGCCAGAAGCACCCAAGTCCACACCCTGCGGATGAAAGCCCAATCGGGAACAGCTCATTCTCATCCAACACAGCACAAACCCGGCACAAAGGATCCTACGTTCACCGGTGCCTACGGAAACCCTGCGATGCTCTCCCCGCCGCCGCAGCACCGCCGTGGACCTGTGCCAGTAACGCACTTTGCAGCCTCTCGGCTGCCAAGAGCTGGTGGTGGG
>NW_009629928.1:1066-3373 GCF_000690535.1 Cariama cristata
ATCCCCCTGCTCCCTGCCATCCCCCCCCAGGGAGGCTGCAGACACAGGGAAGCCACACAGCTCACCGCAGGGGATGGAGATGTTGATTTTTAAGGAGCCACCTCCACATTTTCCCCAGGAGTGCTCAGACCGAGTTAAGCCACCACGTGCATGAGCCGACTTCACCCGGTTATGGCATCATCCATGGAAAAGCCTTACGCCAGCAGCACAGGGCTGATCCTGGCAAGATTTCCCTGCTCACGCCATGGAGGAGCCGAGGAAAGGGCAGGACACACCAACGCCGAGCGTTGGGGCTTTGCCGCGGTTGCCCACGAGCACGGCGTGCAGCCTTCAGGCTTACCCGTACCGGGAGGTCACTCCAAGACATGACCGCCCGGCGAATTACAGGGATAACCACGTCAAATCCTCGGCACAAGCTGCCACATGACGCACAGGGAGCCAAGGCAGCCCCGCAGCGCAGGAGGGGGGCACCGGGTCCGTCAGACCAGAGGAATACATCAGGAATTATTGTTTTTAAGCAAAAGGCCAATTAAAAAAAAAAAAACACAAACCAAAACACAACAAACCAACACAGATTGCTAGAAGGATGGGCCCCTTGCCCTGTAGCACCCCAAAAAGGTGCCTGTGGGTGGGAAGGATGGCCGGGCACGTGGCAGCCCCCAGGATGGGAGCAGAGGGCAGGAGCATCCCGCAGGCTGCCCGGCCGAGCAGCTCACCGTAGGGCTGGACATCCAGCACAGAGACCGTGTGTGTGCCCCCCATACCAGCTGATTTCTCTCTCCCATCCATCGCAGCAGCCTGGGAAAAGGCCGAGGAGCATCACCGGGCACTGCCCTGCTCCCTCCCTGCCCTGCGCCCTGCTGCAGCCTCCGGCACCACGGGTGTTGAGCGAGTGGGTTTGCACCCACGCTCCCCCTCCTCGGGGTACAGCCCCAGCGGCGAGTCCTGCACGGGTGGCTGCTCAAACTCCCCTCGAGGTGATAAAGCAGTGGGTTTCACAGGAGACCATCACGCTTTCTGACTCTTTTGTGGCTTTTCGTAGGTGGGGAAACTGAGGCACCGCAATACAGTAAGACTCCCCGCCTTCCCACCCCCTCGCTGCCCCAGCAGGCAGGGAACCGGTCCCTTCCCAGGGCAGCTCCTAAGGACCTTATCAAAGTCCATACAACGCCCCAGATTTAAGTTACTGGAGGACAAGGGAGGAGGAGGGAAGCCCTCACATGCAAAACCCATAAATGTTTGCTTTCCACAAGGGGTGCAGGCTGCTCCCCTGCCCTCCCAACACAGTTATTTGGGGGTTACCCCTGCCCTGTGCTCAGCTAATACAACCAGCACCCTGCCATGCTGGTCCTCAGGGTGCGGGTCCCCGAGGATGAGGGGGACACAGGGGTCCTGGGTGGTGGCCAAGCAGGGTTGGTCCCGGGGCCACCTACCACGTGGACCTTCCCCAAGGCATCCTGCCTGGGTCTGATCCCCACCCTAAATGTCTCAGTAGGAGAGCAACCACCAACCAACTGCTTGTTGGGTTGGGTTTGGGAATTTTTTAAGAAACAGGGATTAGATGAGAAAAAGGGTACCAGCACCAAGGGTTTCTTCCATACTGGCAAGCACACACACAGCTTCCAGTGCTCGTAATTAAAAGGGACTGGGCCCATCACGTTATCCCGGCCCAGCAGGACAACACAGACCAGCAGTCATTAGATAAAAAGCTCTTCAAGAAGAGAAGAGTTTATGATCCCATCACTTGCGGGCTCATCTAGATTTAAATAATCAGTTTTCAGCCTTCATTAATTGACTCCTTTGGTGCAGAGCCCCTGCCAGCACCAAGCCCATGCTCGCTTCTTGGGGCTCAGGTCCCTGTAGGAAACATGGAAATTTTTCAGGAACCCCGTGCCAGTCTGGCAGCTCCCTTGCAGGGCTGCCTGCACAGCAGGCAAGGGACAGCGGGAGAAGGATAAGGCCCCTCCTCGCAGAGCGTGGCACGCTGCCACGGATGCTTTAGGACGTGGGACCAGGGCTCCCACCACCTCCTGCCTCACAAACCACCCCCCAGCCAGTTCTCCATCACCCGTCCCCCACTTTCTTCGGTGACGAGCGCTGTTTTGACTCCAAGCTCATCCCTAGGGTTGTTTTCAGATCGAGACCAACAACCCAACGGAAGGAATCAGGATTTATTTGGGGGATCCCTCAGCTTCACTGTAAGAGTTAAACGGGAGCAGTATCAAAGGACAAAACATGGACCCAGAAGACAGCCACGCGTTCATCTTTCAGCCCACCCAAACACTGCAAACACCCCCCGAATTCCTC
>NW_009629928.1:3506-4293 GCF_000690535.1 Cariama cristata
TGTCCCTCCTGCCGGCACACGCGCTCCGGCAACGCCGCTTGCACGTGCATTTGAGAGCAACACCAGGCTTTGACCCATTTTGCAAAATTTGTACAGGGGTGGCTGTTTCAGCATCAAACCCCACTCGGCCCCGCTGTGGTTTACCCTTTCTCACCCCGGGGCTCGCAGCACCTCCAGGTGCAGTTTCCAGCGCAGCTGCAGCGGTGCCAGAGAAACCCTTCGTTGGGGCAAGCGGGAAGGTCCAGCAAACAGGAGCAAAACAGGCAGAAGCCACCCTCCAAATGAGCAAGAGGCAATAGGTGTTGATCACCCTGTTAATTGCAAAGGAGCTCGGAACGGCAGAGCCCAGACACAGCAGCCAGGGAGCCCAGGAAAGCCACTTGTGAAGCCAGCGGTGCCTGGGGTAGAGCAGGCAGAGGTGGCCCTGGTTCCTCCCAGGTATGGCTGCAGTTGAACCCTCCAGCTCGTTTTGGAGGTGGGACATTTCCACGCTGGTTATATCCCACTTGGGAAACAGGCAGGAGCCAAAGGATGCGCCTTCAGAGGGCACGATGGAGCGAGCCAAGCCGGGCAGCATTTCCCCACTCAGGACAGCCACAGGACTGTGGCAGGGTGCGTTCCCAAACCCCCCAGCCGGGCCGATGTGCTGCAGGCCTGGGTGATACGATGAGCTCACCCTGGAAATCCCTGGGAGTGACCACCCAGGACCCGGGCACAGGCAGGAGAACGTCCCAGCTCCCCGCGGCCTCGCGGCGAGAAGGATGACGCCGTGCTGGGGAAGAGGGCA
>NW_009629928.1:4343-4813 GCF_000690535.1 Cariama cristata
TTCCCCCTGCAGAGCGTGGGCACGGGGAGCTGAGCGAGAGCTGCAGGGTCTGAGACCACCGTGGGCACCGCGATCCCGACAGCCTCCGCCTGCTCCTGCTGGCCTGGCAGCAAGTCAGGGCAGGACCAGGGGTAAAGCTCAGCCTCATCCCTCTGCCCCAAAACCGCTGAGGGCCAACTGCAAAAAAACCCCCAACCGGTTAAACCATCCACCCCACGGGATGCGCCTAGGGATGCGGGATGAGCAGACCCTTCTGACCTCAAAGGGTTTTGTTTGTTTGCAAAGGGCTGGCGGCAGCGCTCACCACTTCACTCGGCACGTGTGAGAGTACCGGAGCCTTTAAACCAAACCTCAAACCAGCACCAACAACACAGCCCCGGCACGGGCAGGCGGGAGGGGAGGAGGATGCTGGGGCAGCGGGGGAGCGGGCAGGGACCGGGGCACTCGGCCGGCCTGCCCTCCCTTGTGCC
>NW_009629929.1:0-1492 GCF_000690535.1 Cariama cristata
CGCCGGTTCATCGCCTGGCAGCTCCACGAGTCGCTGATCCATCTGAAGGTGAACTCGGGGCAATTAGAAAAAAAGGAAGGGAGGAAAATGTATTCCTGCAGGCCGCCCTGCCAACAGCTTCTCCCCTTTCTGAGGTCTGTGCTTCCTGACCCCAACTCCCAGACACTCATCCTGCAAACTAAAGAACCGGGTCTCTCATCCACCGTGTTTCACGGGGCCCGAGCCATGGGAGCAACCGTCCTGGGAGCAACCGACGGCTTCCAAGGCAGCTGCTGGGGTCAGGGAGAAGGGAAAAAGATCTGAGAGAGGCAGAAGGTGTTACGGGGCAGAGGTGGGGAAGGGAAGGTGGTGGCAGAGGACAACGACCAAGGAGACGAGGCAGGACGGTACAGGGGACGGGGAGAAGACGGGCCGTGGTAGAGCAGGGGATGTGTCAGGAGACGGGTGGGAAGGTCCGCGGATGCCCCGGCCACACGCAGGGTGTGGAGGGGACGCTCCGGGTGGGTGCCGGGACCTGCGCTGTGCTGAAGAAGACACAGCTGATGTTTTTGCTTCTGATGTTTCTGCTCCGTGTCTGTGCCTCGATCCCTCTCCCTCCCTCACCCCGGGTCCTGTGTCACCGAGGAGTCACCGAGGTGAGCAGTGACCAGTCCTTCAGTGGAGGAAATTCTCTTCATCGCCAGAAGGCAGTTCCTACCTGCAGTCTTCTCAGGTCTGCCCTCCCAGGGCCTGGCCTCAGCCCACGTCCCTTTGAAGAGCCGCATCCTCCCCTGTGGAGCAGGGGCTCGCTCCCTCATTCCTTAGCATCTTGTCAAAGAAACAGATGTCCCCCACCTCCGCACATCTGGAAGCCGGCCCAGGGAAACCACAGCTGCTGGCCTGGCGCTGCCAGGAATGGTCTTCAACAAGGATCCACCTTCCCTCAAGCAAACTGCTGAAAGCTGAATCACTCAGGAGCACGGAGCGATGTCCTGGCACCTACGTGTGCTCCTGCCTGGGACGGGTTTCAGATGGCCAGAGTGACTTCACGGCTTGCCCCCCCTTACCCATTACCTGTTTCAGGTCCATCCCTCCGTGACCCACGCAATCACCAGGAAATTTCTCCCAGCTCCGAGGTGACCTCCACGTGGGATTACCCAGCCTGGAGGAGAGCGATGTTGACATCACTCCTCTGGGCATCACCACCTTGTCCTGCATCTCTTCACTGCCCTCAGTTGCCAGGATGGTGGACACGCTCACCTCTGGTTTCACTTGGGCAGCACTGCGCCCCAGGCTCCGGGTGGAAGGGGACAGAGATCTCCCCCTCCTGTTCTTGCGGTGAGGAGTTAAACACCCACTTAGTCAGGGATGGGAGCAAGCTGGGTGTCAGGCAACTGAACAGGACAGGGCCGGCCCTCTCCAGAGCGTGGCACAGGTGAGCAAAGTGCCGGCACCACCGGGACTGACTTGGTTTGGTTAATCCGCAAGCCCTCTCCGTGGATGGAGCTGGCGT
>NW_009629930.1:0-2328 GCF_000690535.1 Cariama cristata
AGTTTCTGAATCGCTTGTTCTTACAACTCGTGTGTAAATTTCAAAAGGTAATGAAACAGATGTTATGGATATGTAGTTAATTTCCTTTATATTTTACTGATGATGTTCTGATAGTCTTTCAGGATATAGCAGCTGTCAAAACTTCACTGCATTTCCCTAGATTTTTCCAGAAAAGCAAAACAGGAAGAATGTGGATCAACTAATTTTTAGAGGATCTTAAAAAGGACAGCACTAAACAGAATGAAAATAGAAGCTTCACCTAAGAAAAATCCTTGCAAGCAATAAATACATTTAAACAATATATAATTGCAGATTTTTCTCACTTCTGAACAGGAAACATCATTGATTCACTTAGTACCAGAGAACTTCCTGATAGCCTTGGACTTGTCCTGATTAGTCCTCTGCCAGATGTACAGGTGACATTCAGTACGTCTCTTCATTCAGTACACAACATCTATAAGCTTTGCAAATGTATAGGTGTATCCTATCTAACAGGGAGATAGAAAACTGGCTGCACTAAAGCAGCCACAAGATAAAGGTTTTGCCTTTTGGGGGCAGCTGTGACGAATACTGCAAAATGAATCAAAGAACAGTAAAATGGACTCCTGTCATATGGAAGAGAGAAAATAGTGCACCACTTACAGCAGCAGAAGAAACACCATCGGTTTGAAAGACTGTATATACGTACAACTGTGAATGTTGGGTGCAGGAAGGTCAAACGTAGACACAGCAAGTCAAGACCAAAACGTGTGGAAGACTCTCTCCTGTGAAAGGAATCTGAGGTTTCCAGGACTCCCAATTGTATATGTACTAGCCTAGAAGCCCACTTTCAGGCATTGGGCATCCTTTTTGAAATCTAGCCGTATCAATGCAGGAAATTGCAGTCCCCCACTGCAGCCTCCCTCAGGCAGCACATCGCTTTGCATCTGGTGGTAAAGATACCCTTCTGGTATGCTTTATCCTTTTTTTTTCAGTTAAAATAAGTGGATTCAGGGCACTTCCAGGACTTAGTTTACAGTGGCGCAGCAGATTTCAACTGAAGCAGGTTAAGTAGCTGCTGTACGAGCAACTTAGATGGCAGCTTTAAGCACATGGTAACCTCTGGTGTGAATGCAGTGATGAACATACTTTCCTTTTTCACAAGAAGAGAACAAGAGAAGGTGAATGTGAACATATGCCTGTTATTCCTTCAGGCATAGTCTTTACAATAGTCTTTAAAATTCTTTACAGTAAAACCTTTTCAGTGACAGAAGGACTGATTAAAAATAAATAAAGTCAAGAAACCATCATCTCCCTGAGATGTCTTCAGAATTTAAGTGAGTACAAGTTGCAAAACCAGGCTCTGTGATTCTACAGTGACATAAGAAGTAAAAGCTGGAAAGAGAAAAATCTTAGTCTAATCATAAGCAGCTACAGAAACTCTGTGTCCCAGCTGTGATCTCGGGAGAGCCATATTAATATAGGGGTGTTGCTAAATGTATGTGTCCCAAATAGCTGAGACCCATGGAGACCAGCTCTAGATAATGAGCAAAAAAAGGTTAGCAATTGCTGAATACAAGCAGAAGCAGCACAGCCCTTCATGTATCTATCCCCATACCACCTATAAAAGTTGAAGTGCATTGAAAATAACATTTAACTTTGGCTGAACTTGATAAACAACTTGAACGGGGTAAGAAATGCTTAAGAAGCCTCTCCTGCTTTCTCCGCTAAGCCACTAATAATTCAAACATCTTTAGGCAGCTGCAACTGCAAGACACCCCTGATATGTCCTTAACTGTTCCAGTGCTAAGGACTATGGGTCAGATCTACAACTGTGTACACACAAGTCCCACTGAATTCAGTACTACACATCTCTGGGTGTCTAGCTGCCTAGGTATTTGTGTCAATTTTTGGACCTAAATTTCTTTTTAGAATGTGCTTTTGCATGAAAGAGGAACTATGTAGTTTACAGTGGTAAAATCATTCAAAAAAATTGATACAGATTGCTTTTGGCTAATGCCACATGAATCTTTATACATATGTTGTCTAAAATATTAAAGGCTAAAATATTAAAGGCTATTTCACCTTGATTTTTGGCTCCTCACTCATCCATATGATGAGTGAGGGCCAGATGATATCATTCATATGATGAGTTGGGGCCAGTTCTATTTAACAGGGGCCAGTTCTGTTTAACATCCTCATTGACGATTTGGACAAGGGGATCGAGTGCACCCTCAGTAAGTTTGCAGACGACACCAAGCTGGGTGGGAGTGTTGATCTGCTGGAGGGTAGGAAGGCCCTACAGAGGGATATGGACAGCCTGGATCGATGGGCCAAGACCAACTGTAT
>NW_009629931.1:0-208 GCF_000690535.1 Cariama cristata
GCTGGGTTTCACGCTCCCAGGATCCGGGGGGCACCGGGCGGGATTCATGTGCCGCCTGTTTTATTTAATTAATACATTCAGGCCCCTCCGCTGGTTTTTAATGATTTCCAGGTGTTTGTACCCAGAAGTCACAAAGTGCTCCCGGGCGCACGGGGGTGACGATTGCAGGGCCCGGGGGGCCTCCAGCATCCCCCCTCCGCGGTGACAT
>NW_009629931.1:394-602 GCF_000690535.1 Cariama cristata
GGGCCCCGCCAGCCTGAAGAAGTGCGGTCAGCAGTTTCCATCCATCCATCCATCCATCCATCCATCCATCACGCGTTTGCTGCGCAGCATCTTCTGTACCGAAAGGCCAAACGTAAATGATCAGTAAAAACTTCCACTGAACTTACATCTAGAGAGAGATATATATATATATATCTCTGCGCTGCGCTTAATGCTGTTGTCCTTCGCG
>NW_009629931.1:1037-1312 GCF_000690535.1 Cariama cristata
AGGCACCGGCCCCCCCAGTCCCGTGATTCCCAGTAGGTCCTGCGCAAGCCCGAAAAAGCAGCAACCCCAAAGTTATGAAAATTAGAGATTTTTATTTATATTTTATCACAAGAACAATCCCTTTGCTCTTCAGCTGTAAATACATACTAGAATAAACTCTGTAAATTATACAAAAAAATACATATTTTCCATGAAATCTTTCTTTATAATAAATAAATGTGAACACGTGTGTGGCTGATCGCTGTAATGTTCCGTGTCCGTTTAGGTTTTCAGTC
>NW_009629932.1:0-2064 GCF_000690535.1 Cariama cristata
GCCTGCTAATTTAATTATAGAGACTGCGGAAAGAGGATCTCATCTACCAGGTGCTGAGCCTTGTTAAGCTAATTGTCTCCCTCTCTCCGCTTTCTTCCCCCTCCCACATTGCCAGAGATGCTGCGGTTGCCTAATTAAGTTATCAGAAAGATAATGGCTGGTTCTGAATCTGGTGCCTTTAAGAGCAGCATCCATCTAATAATTGCTTTTCTGCAAGCAGATAAATGCTGAGACAGAATTTTGGCTGGTACATGCTGGGGAGGGGGGCGGCCGGAGCTTTCCCCAGAGCGGTGCCTGCTCTGCTCGGGAGGTCGGCGTTTCTCCATCCTGCTCTTAGCGTGGTGCCCTGCCAGGTGGGAGAAGTCTTCCTGCTGTTCTCTACACCTTCCATTCTTCTCTGACCGTGGCCCTGGTGGAAACAAAAACCTGCCTTAGTGTCTGGGCTGCTTCTCCTCCCGGGGCAGGGTCTCCCCCAAGCCCCCTGCAGCCCGTTGCCGCTGGAGGAAGGCTTTCCCCAGCCGGGCTCTCCAGTGTGCTCTGCCTCTCCCCTCGACAGTCCCTCCGCTGATCCAGCCCTTTGAGTTCCCGCCAGCCTCCATCGGGCAGCTCCTCTACATCCCCTGCGTGGTCTCCTCCGGGGACATGCCCATCCACATCACCTGGAGGAAGGATGGGCACGTCATCCTCTCCGGCTCCGGAGTCACCATCGAGAGCAAGGAGTTCATGAGCTCCCTGCAGATCTCCAGCGTCTCCCTCAAGCACAACGGCAACTACACCTGCATCGCCAGCAACGACGCTGCCACAGTCAGCCGGGAGCGGCAGGTCCTCGTGCGGGGGGGGTGCCACGTGTGCAGCCCGGCCCGGGCCACCGGTCCCCGATGCTGCCGCTGGGTCGGGCTGGGGAGGGTGGACAGCGAGAGAGGGGTAGCACGGTAGGGAGCAGAGGTAAGTTAGGAGGCTGGAGGGAGATCACACTGTCCTCCGGTTGCAGGAGTGGTGCAGGGCTGAGCCAGGGCACGCACGTGCCCGCAGGTAGGGAGGAGTTGCAAGGAGCTGATGGAGTTTTTGCTACGGTAACAGTCTCTTTTTCCCAAATTACTCAGTGCCTCCTCGTTTTGTGGTCCAACCCAACAACCAAGATGGCATTTACGGTAAAGCTGGGGTGCTGAATTGCTCCGTTGATGGCTACCCCCCTCCAAAAGTCATGTGGAAACACGCAAAAGGTAGGGGTGAGACACGACTGTGCGTGGGTACCTGTGTGTGGGCGGGAGAGTCCCCTTTTGGCACGGCCGCCCCAGCACCGCGCCTCACAAGTGCTCCCCTGCCTTGGCTGAGCTCTCTATCTCTGTGTCCCCTCCTAGGAAGCGGCAACCCCCAGCAGTACCACCCCATACCCCTCACGGGCCGCATCCAGATCCTGCCCAACAGCTCCCTGCTCATCCGCCACGTGCTGGAGGAGGACATCGGCTACTACCTCTGCCAGGCCAGCAACGGGGTGGGCACGGACATCAGCAAGTCCATGTTTCTCACCGTGAAGAGTAAGTAGCCAGGGTCGTGCCACGGCGGTGAGGGGCCGGGGACCTACTCCTGGCACAGCTGCGGTGGGAGCGGAGGTGGGCGCGCACCCTGCGTGCTGGTAAAGGCGTCCGTGGCTGCGGGGTGGGTGCTTGTCAGCAGAACCTGGTCCCGTGTGGCCCCCTTCTCGGTACAGAGGGCTCCTGCCGAGCCGCACCAGCCGGGCTCTGCCGTCGGCACCGCGCATCCCTGCGATCGATGCGTGGGGCACGGGGAGGGCATCGATTCCCCTCCTCCAGGGACTCGCTTCCCTTTTGCTATTAAACACACTTTGTCCTTAATAAAACCGAGCAATCAATCTACATCATGCAGGAGGAAAGGAAATAGCTGGGCTAATTTGACGGGATGGGCTGGGAAGTGTTGTTAGATACCGTGTTTGAGCTGCGCTTGTTATTGGATTCCTCTCCTGTTGCTATCAGCAGAATGCATAATCTCCAGCTCCTCTTTATTTATTTTGATTGTTGCTGCCGTGAGCATTCAAGCCTCCAA
>NW_009629932.1:2160-4001 GCF_000690535.1 Cariama cristata
ACTCTGCCCTGCCCGTGCCGGGGGACGAGGTGGTGAGCGTGCTGGCCACCTGCCTTGTGCCGGAACCGGAGCCACCACCACCCTGGTTGGGCCGGGCAGAGGGGATGCGCAGCCCTCCCCGGGCACCCCCGTGTCCTGGCGAGGCTCTTGTTCCTAGGGAATCGCCTGGGGCGAGACAGGGCGAAAGCAGCTCTGGCTCGGGCAGCCCCTTGCTGCCTCCCCGCCCCAACCGAGCACCTCATTTTCTGGCATCGACAGGCGTTTCTCTCGGGGCTTCTCCCCTCCCCACCCAGCCTCTGCTTTCCTGGGTTTCTGCTCCCCTCCCTGGCAGCTGTTTAATTTATCCCGCTGACTGATGAATCAAAACGAGCGACTTCAAACAACGCACTTCAATAAGGCGCAGGTACAAAGTCGAGGCGATTAATCCCGAGTGAGCGTGCAGAAGTCTCGGAGCCTGAACTGTTGCCTTGTCCCTGCGATCTGCTGTAATTGCATCCCAGGACAGGTTGCTCGCTGACTTGAATAGCACATAACCTTATTATGCATGTGCTTTTACATTTCCTGGAGACCTCGCAGCCTTTGAAAAGGTTTGGATGAATAGGTAGACGAAGCGCCACAGCCAATTAAGCATTATATGGGGCTCTTTGTTTTGTTTCATTTTTGGATTTTTGTTTGTTTAGTGAAAATGTCAGGCCAATTAAAGTGAGATCAGTGCCAGCTTTCCTTGAAAGTCAGGCCACTGCGGACAGAGTTAAATGAAAGTTAATCAGAGCCCAAACAGAGCGCGCTGGGGGTCAGCAGGGGAGCGGGGAGCAGCCGTGGCAGCCAGCCCGCATCCCCGATACCACAGTGATGGGCTCCTGGGGGCGAACCGAGACAGCCAGGTAATGCATCAGACAAGCACGTGCAGTCCTGGCCGAGGGCCTGCTGGCCTGCTGGTGCCAGAAGGAGCTGGCCACTGCTTCTGTCAGGTGGTGGGCAAGGAAAGCCGCCCAGTTTTGCCTTTACCAGCGTGGGAACGTAACCCTCGGGGCCTTGGCCATGCCCAGCCCCTGCCTGCGGTGCAGCCAGTGGGGCTGGGGTGTTCCTGTCCCTGGGTGCCCACGCCGCTCCGCTCAGCCCCTAGCACCAGCACGTGTCTGGGTGCAGGCAGGAGCTCGCTGCCTCGCCACGCTGGCCTGTCCTGCCCTGCTTTGGGAAGGGACTCGTTACCGTCCGGTCAGGCCTGTTGCAGAGCGGATTGCGGCGAATGCTGGAGGACGGGAGTGTGGGCTCGGGGGGACGGCTCACTGGGCTGAGCGCAGGTGGGGAGACCACCAGTGCGTGATAAATGCCATTTAGCACATGGCTGCACGCCTCCCCGGGTGTCGAGAGCAGAGCGTGTGGGAGGGAGAGGGTCACGGCCTTCTTGGGGGGTCCTGCGGGCTGCCCTGGGGCTGCCAGGGCAGCGGCACGGTGGGCAGTGCTCGCTGGAGAAGGGGGCTCCTCTGCGTGGTCCTCCCCGGCACTGTGATGCTGGGGTGAGCAGGTCAGGCCAGGAGTCTGGGAGAGAGGCAGCTGTGTGCCCGTCGTGGGCACGGACGTGGTTGGAAGTTCACTGCTGTACGGCAGGAGCATAACTGATTGCCTCCGTGCAATTTGAATTAATCTCATGCTTCAGGTGAAACTCGGCTAATCAGCGGAGAAAGGAAACTGAACTGGGTGCAATCAAATTAACATCATGGAACCGGCTCCAAACAAGAAAGAGGGGGGCGAGGGAGGCGGGCACAGCCCTTGTCACCCTTGTCATCCTTGTCACCGTCCTCAGTCAGTTGTCACCAGCAGGCTGCGAAGCCAGTCAC
>NW_009629932.1:4411-4671 GCF_000690535.1 Cariama cristata
TGCGCCCCGGTGCCTGCTGTCTGCGTGGCTGGTTGGGGTTGGGTTTTTTTGTTGGTTTGTTTTGCTGCTTCCCCTGCTCTGGACTGCGTGCTGCTCTCCTGGGACCCTGGCAATTGAGAGAAGTTGATATGTTTACATCCAAGGAGCTGCTTTTAATCAAACATCAATAAGAGCATTTCAGCGAAGCAGAGCCTGAAACAGAGCTCCTCTCTCGGGGCCGCTGCTCGCCGGGAAGGGGCCGATGCCTCCGCACCAGCCGC
>NW_009629932.1:5148-5369 GCF_000690535.1 Cariama cristata
TCTGTCCCAGGTGCATGGGCACCTGCCCTGCACCCCGCAAATACCGGCAACTCAGGAGGAAAGGTTTCCTTAGCTGTTAATTGAATTACATTGCCACAGAAAGCCAAGGAGTCGTAGCTCATTAGAGCCTCTTGTGTCCCATTAGAACAGTGTGTGTTGCCTTTGTGGATTGTCATTATCATATATTACTGCGGGACTCAGCAGTGCTGTTTGTTTATGCA
>NW_009629933.1:0-4338 GCF_000690535.1 Cariama cristata
GCGTCCCGCGCTGTGGGGCTGTGCTGGGAGGGATAGAGGGTCGTCCTGGGGGTGGTCGGTGTCTGGGCCAGGAATGTTTTACAAGAGGTTGGTGAAGCTTATGATGTTGCTGAGTTGAAAGTGTGGGGCAGGGATGGGTAGCTGTCTGTTGCTGCCTGCAGCAGGGTGGAAGGTGACACACAGGACATTGTCCTTGTGGCAGTGCATCCTATGGGGGAAAAAAGTCTGTCCCCAAGTCACTGTGCTCTGTGTGCACACAGGAGCACCTCTGCAGTGGAGGGGGTGGGGTGGGGGGGACACACTGGGTGTGCACAGCAGGGTTGGTGTGTGCCAGGTGATGAGTTATTCTTGAGCGTGGGTTGTGCATGCTGGGCAGGCAGTGGAGGTGCAGGGTGGGCTCCCAAGGTGAATTAGGGACCTGACATAGGTATGGTTCCATCCGACATACAGCCCTGATCTGACCGTGCTGTTCATATCTGCGCAGCTGGGGGATCTGGGTGCCCGGAGGACCTGACAGAGCTTTGTGGCTTGGTGTAGAGAAAGATATTTTGCTAAGCAAAAGTTGGGGAAAGCCAGCAATTGAGCTCTCGTATTGAAATGCTGCCAGGCACAGAGAGAGGGAGAATGATTGCAGGGAGGGCACTTGGTGGCTGTGAAGTCTGCCTTGCAAAATGTCATTCAGCTGTGGCTGGTCACAGGGCCGTCAGGAGGAAGGAGAACCTTGACCTGCATGGGGCATCTTGCAGCGCTGAGAGCTGAACACTGTGTTGCTTAGCACAGGAACCAGCAGACTGGAAAGGGGACGTGTCTGTAAGAGTTACAATCCATAAAAGAGGCACCCTAGAAAGGGTTAAAACCCTCTACCAGATGCCGAAATTCCTGCCTTAAGCCTCTTCTGTTACTTGAGTGCTGGGCTACACTCCTTGGTACAGTCCGTATGTGCCAAAGCTGTGTCCAGGCCAGCTTGCTGCCCAGCTCCCCAGACCAGCACTGGATCTCCTCTCTGGTCTGCTCTGAGCTGAGGAGCTGAAGGGTGATGTCTTCCCCCTGCCCTGCTTGTATCAGTGCCATACCCAGCAGGGCTGGCACTAGGGCTCGGCTGGAGCATCAGAGCCACCTGCCTCTTGCCCAGTGCAGCCCCGCCGCCCCTCCTGGAGACATTTGCTAGAGCAGGACTCAGGGGTGTCTTCTCAGCCCGCTTTCAGGAGGGAGGGCACCAAAGAAAGATGTTGTTGATTCAGTTAGAAATCCCTCTGGGACAGTATATTCCTAGGTCTCTCCAGTGTTGCGCATGTCTAGGGCAGAGCTGGCTGGCTGGCCTGGCATGCTGCAGCAGTGAGCTCATAACCCAGTGATGACAAAAAACCCAAGCCGTGGTTGGGGCTGGCTGCAGTGGCATGGGGTCAGTGCCCTGCTTTCTCTTGGGCAGTGCTTGCAAGGTCAGAGGTGCTGTCTTTTTGGCCCAGGAGGAGTGAATCCACAGAGCAGTGACAGCCTGGAGAGAGGGACCTGCTGAGCGATGAAGCCGATGTCTCTGGTCCCTGCTGACGTGGTTGTGAGTTAGGCTTCGGGAGCCTGCACTGCCTGTGCTTCCCCAGCAGAAACGGTCCATGTGCCAAGAGTTTAGTGGTCTGATGAATGCTAGTATTGCTATGGGACCAGAAAAGTGGGGTGGGCTTTGTCACTGGAGTGCATCTTCTCTGCTAGGACTTCGGCTGAGTTCACCAGCTTTGTTCCCGAGACTGGTGTTGGTTGGGGGTGGCGTGTAGCCAAGCAGAGTCTTGGCAGGATTTAAGTGTAGATGTAAAGCTTTGCATTGCTGTCTCAATCCCCCCAGTCCCCCTGTTTGCCTCTCATTGTCCCCTCCCACAGGAGTGCTGAGCAGCCCCTGCTCCCCATTTCAGAGGTGGGGGTACTTGGCAGCTCCTGCTCGCAACAGGCTTGTGGAATGCTGTTGGGGCTTGTAGCAGGGCAGCTGGAGCCTTTTGAAGCCAAAGGCAGTTCAGCCTTTGAAGTGTTTGCCGACAGTTCCAGGGCCCAGGTTTTTGTAGCGCAGTGCTCTGCCGGGCTGTTCTCTGGCACTGTGCCATCCAGAATTACTCCCTGAGCATCTTCTGACATCGACTCATTCACTTGGTGTTTAGGAGCAATCCTGCCGCAAGCCCTGCGCAGGGCTGGGGGCCTGGGGGCTGTGGTTCCCTCCGGTGCAGTGCCTCACCCTGCCCTCCAAACTCCCTGCTCAGCTGGCTCATGGCTCCCTTCCTTGGGGACAGGGAGCTGAGCCTTCTGTGTATCGCTGCTGAGCCGGGTGGAAGTCAAGCCATGTGCCCCATTCTGCCTGCTCTTTCCAAGGAGCCTTTCTGCGGTTTCCAGTCCCCGCTTCTCTGTGCTGGTTTTTCAGTCTCCTTTTTGTGTCTGTTGGTTCTCAGTGTCTTTTGGCTACAACCCCGGCAGCGAGTGAGAGCTCTTCTGTTTCCCGTGGTGACTCCTTATCATCTACATGGCTCTGAGATGCCTGCTTCTCCCCCTGCTCTGCTCCCAGATTATGTTCTGCAGGACTTTGGATTGGTCTTTTTTTCCCCAGGCTCTTCTCTAGGTCTCTTTGCAACCCATGCCTGTCTGGCCGCCTCGCCACCAGCCCGCTGGCGGGTACCCCTGCTCACACCTCAGCATCCTATCCCTCTGGCACTGAGGCTGCACGAATGGGGCAGGGGTCTAATCCCTTTCAGGCGCTGAGGCCATACCCCCTGTGTGAGCCTCCTGAATTCCCAGGAGACAACTGAACCCTGCTTTCCACCTGCTAGAGTGGGGCAATCCCTTTCCTCCTCGTGAGAAACAAGCTGGTGCTATGCCAGCATTTCCCGATGGGGAACTGTGGGAGGAGCCGGGTCCCTGCTCCATCCTGGCTGCTGCACCTCTTGGAGGAGTGATGGATGTCTCTTCACCAGACACCGCTGGGGCCTGTCTGCTGGCCGGCTTTCTGGGGCCCCTGCAAGCCTCCAGTTGTACTTTCTCAGCCACCAGCAAGATCTCAGCAGCAGTCTCCGGCCCAGTGATGGATGTTGACAGCTGCCTGAACAGCCTGTGTGACACTCGATTATTTTCCTCCGAGGATGATGCCTTCCAGATCTTGCTCCAAAGCCCTCTGCGAGCACTGTGTTGAAACCCTCTCTGGAGCCTTCCCGGCTGCAGAGCCGTGCTGAGCGCTTCTGGCTTGTGCCCAGCTTGGACCGCACAAATGCTTGAGCGCAGGGCCCTGGAACATCCTGCGGCAGGCAGGCTTAGCTTGTTCCTGTGGAGAGATGCAGGCAGTGGGTCCTGCCTTGCTCAACTCTGTGGTGTTCAGGACCCCAGGGAGAGCAGGGTGCTTGGGGGGGCTGCTGGGGGGAGAGTAGAGACAGGCCACAGCCACCCCAAGAAGCAGCAGCCCAGCAGTAGGCAAACGCCCATCCTTGAGCCACCATGAGGTCCTCTGGGGGCCTCAGAAATGACAGCATGCTGGTGTCTCTGCAAGGCCAAGGCCAGCGCCGTGCTGAAGTCTCTCCCACAGCCTAAGTGTGCTCGCACAGGAACATCGTGTCACTGCAGAGTGCCATGTGCTGCTGTAAGCCCATCCCTGCCAGCCCAGGACGGGCGGCTGACAGCAGGGAGGTCCCGGGATGTGGTGTGTTGTTGCACAGAGATGCTGGAGGGCCTGGAGCAGGTTCAGGTCCCACCGAGCAGGGTGCAGGCATGCACCATGGAAGTCTGGCCCGAAGGCTTGCTCTCCTAGGGCCTAGGCCTCCTCAAGGCTGTCCCTTTGGCCAGCCTGGGACACCTTGGAGTGTGGAGAAGCAGCTCTCCTAAGGACTTGGAAATGTTTGGTGTGCCTTGCCATCATGCTGCTAATGCTGTGCCACTGTCATAGGCAGGAGGGAGAGGAGAGGGGAGACAGCCAGGGCCGTCCCCAGCACTGTGCCTGGGGTGTGCATGGGGTTACATGTCCCACGGTGCCCAGGAGAAGGCCCCAGGAGAAGGTGTCAGTAGCCCTGACACAAGGTCAGCCAGCTGGCCCAGCCAGGATGGGGCTGGACCAGGACAAACTGACCTGGGGTTGCCTTAACCTCCAGTGCTCCTGAGCCGTCCCGGTGTGCCCCCTCTGACCCCCAGAGCAGCCCACCTGACCCAGCACCACTCTTCTGCTCACCCTCCGACTCTTCTCTCTGCAGGCACTGTATGGCTCCATCAAGAACGAGAAGCTGCAGTGGGCCATGTGAGTATCCCTCCCAGGGGATGCTGTGGCTCCGTGTGGGGCGGGCAGTGGGGCCACCCTGGTGATGCAGGGTCTTCCTCACCCCT
>NW_009629934.1:0-7496 GCF_000690535.1 Cariama cristata
TCTCCAGCTGCTTCCCTGTCCGACTGCTTACTCCAGGAGCCGTGCAGGCACCATCAGTGCAGGAACAGCCTTTATTAAAGCAAAATAACCTACAAAAATATAGATACAGCCTGTGCCCCAGGCCTGATCTGGCGAAGGAGGAACAAGGCTCCTGCCCAGGGCAAGGACTAGCTTAGCCACACAGAGCCTTTGGCCTCAGGGGTCACATGCACCCAACTCTTTGGGACAGGCCCGTTCCAAGCCCCTGTGTTCGCTCTCATCCTCCTCCGAGCGAGCGTTGCTCCCACGGGCAGAGGTTCCCTACCAGCACAGCACGCAGCTGCCCCAGTCGAATCCTGGGCCAGGGCACATGATGGAGCAGAGGCTGTCCCCCGCCAAGGGTCTTCAGGGGCAGTGCTGCTCCCTGCAGAGCTGCTTCCGCTGAGGAGTGCAGCGTGTGTGCAGCCAGTGTGACGACTCCACTGTGGCTGGGCAGCGCTGAGGGGTGCTAAATGTGGGCACGGCAGAGACAAACCCTGCCGGCGTGCATGGAGGTGGCCGTGGGACCCTCCTGTCCCCTGGCAGGGCACTCACTGCTCCTGCGTGCCCCAGGAGATGTAGTCAGGACGCGTGGCTGCGTGGTACTCATCGATCAGCTGCTGCACAATCTCCCGGGAGTTGTCCAGCTCGTCGAAGTTGTCCTTGAAGATGTCCTCCTTGCGGAACTGCTCCAGGAAGGCCTCTCGCTTGCGCAGCTTGTCGTACTGCCGGCACGTCCGCTCAAACAGCTGGAGAGCAGCGCAGCAGTTAGACGGGACAGAGCTCCCTGGGGATCCCGTGGGGCAGGGTGGGGGCCTGACCTCCTCAGGCAGCTGCCTGGGAGGAGGCAGGCAGGGCCGTAGCTGCTACCCTCCTCCCAGCCAGCGCTCAGGATCAGCTCATGCTTCTGAGGCTGCCTTTGGCCAGGGAGAAAGGAGCCCTGCAGCAGCCTGCTCTTGGGAGAAGGGCACCAGGAGTGCAGCAGGACTGACGGGACCACAGACCAGACCTGAGCTCTGCTGTGCCCCAGCTGGGAGCTGCCCACCCTCCCCTCATCTGCAGGGCCTGCCATGGCTTTGTGAAAGCCCCAGTGAAGACACGTTTGTGACTGAAAGGACATCAGAGCTGCAGCTGTGGAGCCCCAGCACTGCCTGCGGCATAGAGGGAAGGCACTCACCGAGGAGATGTTGGTATGGTTTGCCATCATGAGGCCACTGACACGGTGTGCGGAAGGCAGGTAAGGGGACTTGCGGGACAAAGCCACCTGGATGCTGGCAGGACCCCAGGGGATGAAGTTGGCCAGTTTCCTCTCCCGGATCCGCTGCAGACTCTTGTGAACCTGGTGGGATGAGAGCAGCAAGGGACAGCAGGGCGATGGGCAAAGCAGCCTGGTCCCAGCAGACCCAGGAGCTCCTCCCTGCAGGATGTACGGCCTCAGGAAGGTGGATTTCAGCAAACGGCAGGCAGGGAGGCTCCTCACAGTAAGGGACTAGTGGCCTTTCCCTGAGGCCAGGGTCCACACAGGAACGACTCAGAGCTAGTTCTCAGGCACTGCTCAGTCTCGCCCCAGGAGCCCCACACAGGAAGATGGTGACCATGCCCTTCCCTGGCAGGCTATGGCATTGCCATCAGCATCTGAAACAGCTGTGGGAGCTTACCTGCGTAGGATCCACCTCCCCCTGGATGATGTTGAGGATGGCGATGTAGCAGTGGTTGGTCTGCCTGTCTCGCCCTGTTGACACCATCACATTTTTAGGCTGCAGCAATCTTCTCATCACATCCAGGACTGTGGTTTTCCTCACGCTGGCCACCTGCAAATGCCAGCCAGGGGTCAGAGGGAGCGGGTGTGCTGCTCCCTTACCCCCTCCCGCTGCCCTGCGCACACGCGCGCACACACACACACAGAGGAGCGGAGGGCAGCTGGACAGAGAAGCCCTTGCCCTGGGCAATGGAGTCACATGCAAAGCCACATGCAGGACAGGGAAATCCCAAAGTCACACAAGAGGCACAGCCAGGCTGAGAACCAGAGCATTGGCGGAGGCTCCAACACAAGCGTGCTGAGCTGCCCGCCCCCCAGCAGCACAGCAGGGGCTGGGGCCGAAGCTCAGCTGAGACCACAGTGACAGGGACGCATTTCATGTTGTTGTTGTAACTTCTGTCCAGTTCCAGTGCTCAGGCAAGGAGCTGGGCTGGAGGACAGGAGAGGGGTCACTCCCTGCTGCACCCCCTCTCCACCTCACCCTGCACTGAGCCCGTGGGCACACCACCCACTGCAGTCCCCAAGTGCTGTCACAAGCTTTGCCCAGCTGCTGCCTGCCAAGGGGGACCCAGCCAGGGCCGGCACCTGAAGGACTGCCCATAGCAAGGACAGCTCAGCAATGTGGCAGCCCCGCTCCAGGCACCGTCTGAGCTGCTGGCTGAGCCCTCCCCACACTCCTCTCTGGGAGGACAGATCACACACTCGATACCCTTTTCAGAGCCAGCAGTTTTTCAGATTTGCTTCTCTGAGTAACATCCTGAGGAAATGCACACAACGAGAGGAGAACAGCAGCTGTTGGCTCCCAGCAGAACTGAGATGCAGCCAACGCAGGTGAGTGCCTCTCAAAACAGAACTGACCCGGGGGGCTGAGGGGGCGCTGGCTGGGGATGAGCTAAACACAAGTGGTAGCGTTTGATGCAGCTGAGGGGTGGCAGTGCCCTCCCAGAGCACAGATCAAGCCCTGGGAAGGGGCTGATGCCTGGAGCCCATGATGAGTCTTGGAACGACGACGATCAACAGTGTTCTGACCCAAACAGCCTCGGCTAGTGGCCCACTGGGGTGGCAGGACTGGCAGGGCCACTTTGCTGGGCTCACTCCAGTCGTTTCTAAGGGTGGCTTTTGTCAGATCAGATACTGTCGGCTCCCCATAGCTGCCGCAGCATCCTGATGCACGCAGCAGGTAGCCCAGCACAAGCACAATTGCCTGCTCACGTCTGATTCATATCACACGCAGCTGTCATGTGGTGTGGACCCATAGGCCTGGGATTTGGAACACGCAATTACAGCTCACACCAAGACCGTGGGACTGATGGATGTCACAAGGTGAGCGTGGCAGCTCCTCCTGCCCTCAGGGAAGGGGAGGAGTGCCCGGCGGACTGCCTTACCGACTGGTCGGTGGTAAGCGGAGTGTACCCCGTCATAAGGAAGTGCAGCCGGGGGGTGGGGATCAGTGAGGCAATCAGCCCGATGAGGTCGTTGTTCATGTACCCAGGATACCTGAGCGTGGTGGTGCTGGCAGACATGATGGTGGAGACCTGGGGGAGAGGATGGTGTCAGCATCCGCATCACCACATGGTTGCAGAGCGTGTTCAAAACCTGCTTCACGCAGCCGTGCCAGGGGAAGCTGGCGTGCCGGTGGAGGCTGCCCCTGGGAAGGGCAGAGGGCCCCCATTCACCGCCCCAGGCTGCCCACCACTGCGCCCAGCCCATGGAGCAAGTTCAGACTGAATCGAACATAGCGGGGAAGCCCCATGCCAGCTTCTCCAGAAGGAAGACTGGTTGAGCTGAGAGAACGATGGGTTCTGAATGTGCAGCCGGTCTGTCGCGATCCGATTCAAGGCTGTGTTGTCCAGAACGACCTGCAAAAGAAAAACCGGCTCTGTGAAATGCCTCGGAGGCAGCCTGAGGAAGGGCAGTCCCGGCCATGTGTCCCAGGGCACCGGATTGCCCAGCACAGGCCCCGAGCGCTGCAGCCTGGCGGAGCCCTCCTCGGCAGGTGGCAGACACTTGAAACCACAAGCTGACTCATCTGTGGAGCGTAACTGACACTGTCAATGGAAGCTCTTCCCTCCCCTCTTGGCTGTGCTCCCCAGCGCCCTCCCAAAGAGCACTGCCTCTGGGCCAGCACCTCGCAGCAACCTTCAGCCCCAGCAGCTCTGGCGCAGCTGCTCTTGCCCTGCCACAGGCAGAGGTAAGTTGGGAGGGACAGGCAGACTTGGTTAGGACCCGACCCAAGGTGCTGGTGCAGGCTGAGGATGCTGCCTGTCTGGGTCTTGTGGGTGCTGAAAGCGATGCTGGAATCGAGTTCAAGCAGAAGGCTTCAGTGCAGCTATGCAGAGGAAGCACAGCCAGTCCTTGCTGCCATGGGAAGAATCTGCTGGACACAGGAGGCAGAAATGTCAAGCCAGACAGCTCATCAGGGGTTAGCGCAGAGCCCCTGTCCCTGGAGCCACCACATCTGCTCAGTCCTTCTGGATGGGGGAGCACCCGTTGCTGCACCTGGGGCCTTGCAGGCACGTCACACGCTGCTGCAGCACTTCCCCCCGCAAAGGCTGTGTCTTTGAGCGGCTGGGGACAGGGCTACCATGCCGGAGCTGGCTGCGCCACTGGCCTGACACGCAGCGGGACTCTTACCACACAGTCAGCATTCTGAGTCAGCCTCTTCAGTGTCAGCAGAGAGTTGTACGGCTGGACTACAACATCGCTCATCTCATCCTGGTTTGGGAAAACCGAGTAGGTCTCCACCAGCTTCTTGGGATACCTGGTGAGAAAGCCCAGCCACCTCAAGGGTTAACACCACCAAGCCAGCACTCTCTCCTCCCTCCCACAAGTTCCCTTTGCAGTCTCCAGGGCTCAGGACAGCAGTGAGTCACCAGCGCTGCATGCCAGAGTCGGCTCCCAGGGAGAGAGAATTTGTCCCAGCAGTGCCTACCCCAGCAGTACAGGAGCTGGCTGCCAGACAGAGCTACAGGGGAGGCTGAGCCATCCACAGGCTGATTAAGCAGCTGCTTACAAGCCTTTTCAAGAGGCTGCAAGCTGAAACAGGCAGGGACGGCACTTCAGAGCCCGCAGCTAGAGCCTCCCACCCTCCCCTGCGCAGTCAGGGTGTCACAAGGCATCTGCCTGATAAGAATGGCTGAGGAAAGGCAGAGTTTGGACAGTATGAGTCCAGTTTCAGAGCCTCTGAAGTCCCCAGGCATATCAGGAGCCATTCCTTTCCCGGGCAGTGTGCCAGGGATTGCACAAGGCAGTGTTTGGGTGCGGGGCGGTGGCTCTGAGTCAGCGCTCTCCAGCTCCCCGCTTTGGCAGGGTGCCCATGCTGGGCCAGACTGCGGTGAGGGAAGGGGACAAGGCTGAGCACTCACCTGTCATTCAGTCTCTCCAGGAGGTACGAGCCCAGGCCGGAGCCCGTTCCACCAGCAATGGAGTGGCAAAGCACAAACCCCTGGAAGGAAGCAGAACGCAGGCAGCTCAAGGTCCAGCTCAGCCCCAGGAGCAGCAGAGCAAAGCACGCTGTGCCACCGCTGCCACCTCCAGCAGAGACGTGCCGGCCAGGGCAAGAACTCCCCCTGTGACAAATGAGCACGGAGCTGCAGCCTGCGGATGGAGCTGAGGTTAGCCCTGGCTCCTCCAGACCACAGCAACAGCCACACGCACATCAGGCCACTCCTGCCAGTGTGGGTGGAATCCACGTCTCTGCACACACGACAAAGTGCAACTGCGGCTCAGCAGCCTCCTGGATTCCTCCCACCCCAGAACAGACTTCAGAATAGCTCCAATGTCACCTTCAGGATCCAGGTGGTCACACAAAATGGAGGTAGACGTTCTCAGCCCTTTCCCCAGGCCTGCCATGCCATTCCCCTCCTTCTAGACTGCCCAAGGCCAAAGTCCCTCTCCCTGACTTCAGGGCAGCTCCCACCTCCTGCAGGTCCCACAAGAGGCTCTTGGATCTTCTGCCAGCTTATTTTACGATGACATTTTCCCTTCCCCTGTTGCCATATGACAGTCTGACACAAACAGCAGGGAGCCCTGTCTGCCTATGCACAAGAAATGGGTTTACACGGATGGTGGCCGAGGTCCTGCCAGAGGTACAGAGCAAAGCAGCCAAGGAGCCATTGGTACCCCTGGTGCCCCTTTAACCCCTCTGGGGAGAAAATGAAACTGCAGCTACCTGTGCTCATTCTGTGGATTTCAAAGCACTCAGCAACTCTGGGTCTAAACACTTTCCTGCTGGCAGCCCATGGCTCCCTCTTCTTCTGCAGGCAGGGGGGCAGCAGGTGCCTTGTTCCAGCAGAGCCCTCCCTACCCAGGAGGGCCTTCACTGGAGGATGAGCAGCGTGTGTCCTGCTTCAGCTGACGCGGGGGAGAGCCATGGGCGGGAGGCGGTACAGGGAAAGGAAAAAGCGCCATAATGCCTGGAACTCTTCCTGCAGACTGTATCCTGCAGGAAATGCCCAATGCAGGCAGTATTTGGGGCAGAAAAATGCCCTGCTGAGCAAACATTAAGATTCCTGGGGAAGCCTGGCAGATACAGTAGTGATGGGAAAGACCTCCTTTCCCTAGTTCCCCTCTCTATGTGCTCTCTGCTTAGCACCTAGTAGCAAGTTGAGCAAGTCTGTGTACACCAGAGGGCTGAGCTTGACCTTATAAAAGAGCAGCCTGGCTCAGAAAACACCAAGCAGGGCAACCGGATCCAAATCCCCTGATTTACTTACTTCCAAACTGTCGCTCCCATCAGCCTCTCTGTCTATTATATCAAAAATATCTTCGTGGATTTTTTCTCCCTGCAAGAGAGACCAGACCAGATTTTGTTTCTTTCCCACAGAAAATGAGAAGAGCTCCTGAAGCCTGAAGTGAAGCCAAGTCAGACTGGCAATGTGACCCTGGGCCCAGGGTGCCAAAAAGAGTCAGGCGCAAGTCGCTGCCAAATGACGTATTCTTCAGGAACCACATACTGAGCCTGACATAAGAAAGCCATGATAAAGCCTGACACCCAATGAGCTGATCTGTGTTTGCACCCAGGAGCACTAGAGCTGTTACCTGTGAGAAGCCACTGGCCCAGTTGTTCCCAGCTCCCCCTCCGTGCTCAGACAGGTAGATGTTTTCTGGGTTGTAAAGGTTGGCATAAGGGGAGTTCAGGATGGAGTGAACATACTGAGCCTGACATAAGAAAGCCATGATAAAGCCTGACACCCAATGAGCAGATCTGTGTTTGCACCCAGGAGCACTAGAGCTGTTACCTGTGAGAAGCCACTGGCCCAGTTGTTCCCAGCTCCCCCTCCGTGCTCAGACAGGTAGATGTTTTCTGGGTTGTAAAGGTTGGCATAAGGGGAGTTCAGGATGGAGTGAATAACTCGGGGCTCCAGGTCCAGCAGCACGGCTCGCGGGATGTAGTGCTCATCGTCTGCCTTTAACAAGGAGCAGTAAGATCATGATGCAGCCGCAGCTCAGTGCCACTTCTTACCGCAAGAGGAACTGCAAGTGCGTGTCCCACCCCTGGCCGCGGGACAGCACGGCACAGCCGCCGTCTGACAGGGAAAAGGAGGAAGGGAAACTTGTTATGCACAGCCTGTCCGTAATGCAGCATCTTTACGCGCCCCAGAGCACATCCTGAACACCGGGCACTCGGAGGGCAGGCGGCTCTTCCCTGACGGGCCTACACTCACGGCGGTTAGGGAAGGAGGTATCTATGGCAGCCTCAGCTTCGTGTTTCTGCCTC
>NW_009629935.1:0-7510 GCF_000690535.1 Cariama cristata
CAAACCGACCGCAGCCCTCGGGGACACTGACACGCAGCCGCCTGGGCAGAGAAGTAGTTTGGTGGTTTAGTTTGTTGTGGTCCAGATTCTGCAAATTGCTCTGCAGAGGCAGACCACCCCAACAAAAGCATGGATTAACCTACATGGCCTTAATGTCGACAAATTGCAAAGCCACCCCGTTGTGGATTTTTTTCCCATTTTGTTCGAACTGGGGGCTGGGCTGCTGCGTGAAGGCAGGCACATCCCTCGGGGTCCCACTGCGCTGGGGGATGCTGGAGGTCTCCCCTGGGAGGTGGCGGTACCGCAAGCCCTGAACTTCGCACCTGACCGTACCGTTATCGAAATGCCCTTTGTCAGGAATAGCACATGTCTAGAGAGCTGCAAGAAACAGGTGTTGAACATTCTTAGCATGGATTTATTTTCGGAACAGCAGGTTTTTTCCTTACTGTGTTTTACAAGCAGGGTGTCGCTCACGGGAGTCTCCGCACACAGCAGCGATTGGAAACTTCCCAGGTTGAGGGGATATGGCCAGCGGTACAGATGCGGTGCTCTACGGGCAGGAGTTTTTTACCTCAGATCAACATCCTCTGGTATTGCTTGTCACCACGGGAAATCAAACAGATGGACAGATGAGCCAGGGAAAAATACAAGCACTTTTGTATCATCAGGCTTTATAACTGCATTGCATTTGAAAGGGTTTGAATTTTTCAGTGTTTCTCATATATAGTTATATATATTATTCTCAGCTTACGTGCAGAACATGTTGCTTAGATGATAAATGGTGAGTCCCCTGTAACGGGTCAGCAAGGTTTGTCCAAATCATTCTGCAATGGTAAAGAACTTGATAGGATGAGAGATACTACTTTGCGTTTTCAAATTTGGGATGAAAAATGTAATTACTTGCTTTTTCCTATAAATCTGAGTATTGGCAAAGCCTGGCTAAAACACTTTTTTTATAGTTGCTAATAAGATTTTGCTTGTTTGTATGTAGTAATCAGCCTTGGTGTTTTTGAAAGCTGACCTTCGTGTCAAAATCCAATTTAATGAAGAAATTTGCGATCTGCCCTTTCATGTATGTTCGGGAAACACTCTAGAGTTAACACTGATTGATCCTTCCAGCATCTCTGTTATTATTGGTCAGAATCTCCTGTCTCTTTACTCATGCCAGGGTTTCCATTTCCTCTCTATTAAGGAAGCATGCAAATTGCATCTCTCTCCAAGGATCTGTAGAATGTGGGGCAGTAAACATATTAACGTATTAAAGAAATGACCTTATCAAAAAGTTAACCACTTCCAACGGGGTATGCTATGATGTGAGTGGGATATCTGCCAGTCTTGAGTCTTTCTTAAAGTCTAAGCCAACTAGGCCGGTTATCATTTTTTTTCTTGAAATCTGGCTGGATTTGTTGGCCAGCTGGTTGTTCCCCACGGCCCAGGGTTGGGGTACGTATGTCCCCAGCTACTCAAGCATATCAAGTATCATATGGCAGGTTTGAACAGCCAGTCAGTGGTAAAAAATCAAAAAGATGGCACCCTGTGGAGAATACAAGCTGAAACGCCTGCCTCCGCCAATTATTAATAGCACAGGGAGTGACCCAGCTTCCCTTTCCTCTTTCTGTGCCCCAGACAAGGATCTCTGTTCAAGACGCGCCACAGTCTTGAAACCGTCCAGGTTTCTGTGTTGCTTGGGTGGCTCAAGACCTTTATTTCTTTTTTGCTACTGGTACCGTGTCTTTATAATTTATGGTATTATCTCAGTTCTGTAAATATGGAGACACTAATTCTTCCCTGTGTCATGGCACCGAAGCTAAAACATGATGGCATTTTTCTCTTCACATTTGTAACACATGGACCTAGGTTCAGCTGGTTTGAGCTGAAAACTGACTGTGGGCTTAATTTCTCCAGGCCAGCTTTGAACAACAGTATTTTTAGGTATTCTTTTAGATTTGGTAGGCAATAGACTAAGAGTGGGCATCAAGAAGGAATGACTTCTGTTCTGCCGGGGCTACCGTGTCTGGACAAAGTAGACTGTGCTGATGAGCACTATGGCTTTGGCATCTTGAAAAACTGCATGAAATCAGGGATTATCCCAGGCACAGGATGCTCTCCCCAACATTTTCTTTACAATACCATATTTTTTTTTAACTCATATCGTTCCTCAATTTGTTTTAACTGATGCTTTTCACAGTGCTTCGACTATTCCAATACAAAAGAGATACAAAAGATACCCATAGTTATTTGAAGCATCGCATCTAAGTTAAACGATATTATTATTTTCCAGGGCATCTAGCATTCAGGAGGCCAGCTGCACATGCACATGGCAACTGGCAGATGCTGTGTTCCAGAAAGCTCCTGTAACACTTGCAAGACACCAAACTCTGTGATCTGCCAGCAGATGAACAGGGAAGAGTTTTTAGCCTCTGTTTGGGTTCCGTTTAAGGTCATCTTTTTGATCCGTTTTTCAGCCTCCGGGGCTGCTCATGTCCCGTGAGGCTGATAAAGGAGTTCATGAGCATAGAATAAAGAAAAGACCAGAATATTCATGCGCTCCAAACTCCCGGGAACTTGCAAGAGAAGAGAAAAATCTGAAATATTTTCTCAGTAGGATTTCCCTACTAAGCAACATTTTTCTCTTCCGTGCAGACAATTGGTTCAAAGCAGCATCCACACTTCACGCCAGGCCCTGCACTCCTTCCACTCCGTTGTGGTGTAAACCATGAGCAGATGGTGCAGTGCTGTGGAAAATTGGGTCTCCAAGAAAATACAGAGCTGCGAATAGAACACCCTCAAGCAGAAAGCTACATGACTTATTTCAGGATAAAATGAAAAACTGAGATCCTTGGGCAAAAAATAGAATTCGCCTTCAGAGTGGTGTATTCCACTTACACGAACTGCCTCATTCCTTCCCTTTTGAGAAAACATCCATCCCTTCACAGCTGAAGGCTCATCTCATTTGTTGTCTTTCAGTTCATTGATTTGGTTTCTCAGGGCTTTCACGTGACTGTTCTTTGCTGAACTAACAAGCGTGGTTATCACTGAATTTTCTTTCATTTTTTACTTTCTTGCATACTGAAGGCAAACCTTTCAGAATTTCTTCCCACTTCAGGAGCAGCATGACCTGAATTGCATCCATCTTTGTTTAAATCCACTGGGGCATAAACGTCCAGCCAAAATAGGTACGAATATAATGTCGAAACTTTAATTCTGGTTTTATATTTGTGCATAAAGAGATAAATTACCCCTGAAAATCTGACCATTTCTTCCATTAAGTCTAATTTATTGTATGCACTCCCTGCACTTGTGGCCTTTAAAGTTCCTGGCCTGCCCCTACCTCACTATGCCTCCATCTCAAAAGTAAAACTTTTAACTGTGCTCCAGCCAAATTCCAGCTCCTGACATTCCTCTGCTTGCACTTGAGGGCCAGGAATAGGTACCAGAGTAGGGAAATCCATGTGCATTCACTGTGCTGTCTTGTGTTAAAGAACTATTGGATTACATCTCGGCTGGCTGCATTTTGGTGACCTAGATCCTGTTCATACTAGCTGAAAAGTAATTTAGCAAACCTTGGCATAAAAGCATATCTAAGATTAAAATGGGATGATATTTATTTACCTGGAGGAAAAAGGCAGAAGCAAACTACTGGCACTTCTCACTAGTATACTTGAAGTAGCTACTCTCAACGGGTATCCTGATGCCAGCTTTTTTTTCACCTGTAGCTGTGTCTGCAGTGACCCCCTGTATACTTTAGATTTCATCTGAAGTTTGTGGGTTCTTCTAGATCCTTCTGAAGGACATGCCTGACAAGGACTCAAATCTATTCAGCAGAAGGGCATTGAAATGAGGGCACTGTAAGACCCCATCATCATCATCATCATCATCATTATTATTTATAACAACTCCATGCACCAGGCTTGCTGGAAAAAATCCCAGACTTTGCGAATTAGTAAAGCAACAAAAGAGATGCTGCTGCCCCAAAGACTTGCTACTCATTGGTAACTTGCCATCAACTTTTTTTTTTCAAAGGGAAAACGAATGTGCAGGGTGCTTGGAGTCAATATTTGGTGGTGAATCTGAAGTCACTGTCTATGTTAATATCAATGGCCCTTTCACTGTAACGTGCTTTACTGTACAGAGAGCAAATACGGTTTCCATGGAAGTGTAAACACAAATACATACCACACTCTGAAGAGCGAGTCACACGTGCTGCAGAGAACGGAGAAAGTTCACAGTCTTAATCTGAACACATCTGGGGGAGGAAGATGAGATTATCTCACTTTAAAAATATTTTATAAATATTATGTAAACCAAGATTTGTTCTGAATAATTCCATGTCTTGGCAGATATGAACGACAAATCCTTTGAAGCTAAAGGAATAAGACAATGCAGGTGCTTGTTTACAGGATCAATGTTGAAATCTATAATGAATGTATTCTTAAAAGATATACACAACCCTAGAAGCCAATACAAATTCTCTGTGAGCAGTTTATCCCAGTCTTTCAAAGAGTTACAACAAGAATTTAACTGTCGTGAATGAAGAGTGAGTTCCACAGAAAGACAAGATGGATAAATCTGTGGTGACTACTTAGTACTGGTGCCAAGTACCGGTCCAGACATTTCTTTGCATTGCATGTATTAGCCTTAGGAGGTCTTGGCATGACGCAAACTACATATCGAAGGTGTGAGACGGACCTTTGCCTTGCTGCTAAGAGTTTGAAGACAAGTGCTTTATAGTCTGAAATAGCAAGAACCTGACCTTGATTATCAGCAGCATGCATCGTACAGGTGTCTTGTAAGATCATTTATCCAAAGCTGATACGTTGATATATAGATTCAGAGGAAAATGAATCTTGGGTGGAATTAAAAATCAAATATGTAATGTGCACTTTGTAACAGGGACAAAAAAGTGGTGAGCCCTGCCTTGAGGGAATAAAACATGCACTCAGTAGATATGGGAACAAGACTTTTCCCTAGCAAGAGTTTTCTTAAAAGTCCCAAAACCTAGAGGTTCGTCTATGACCCCCAAGCTAGACAGTTTATATCCCTTCATAAGAACCAGTTATTTTTTTAATATTACAGCTCAGAAGGAGGTCTTACCCATTTCTTTTACTGACTTAAATCCTTTCCCAGGACCTGTTCTGCCTGCAGAGTAATCAGATTAATTGTCAAGATTTCCAAAGGCTGCTTTGAGCAGGAATACTTCCTTTGGCTCTTACTGCAAACGAAAGCAAAGCAATGTCATGGCAAAACGGCAGATTCCTCTTGGCTGGGCTGACACGTGAACGTCGACAATGTGACTTCAGTTCTTGAGTCACTGAGGTAAAATGAGGCCCGAAGGTTGAGGATTGCTATTTATACACTGACAACATACAGAGAGTTAAAGTGAGTGGAAGTAGCATTTAAGATCTTCTATGGGAATAAGGGTTAAGGGAGAAACAAAACCTTTCCTTAGATCAACTGATACAGCTGCAGGAGCTTGACCTAAATCTGGGGCAGTATCTGTCAGTAAGGGCCAAAACCAAAGGGAGAGGGACAAGAAATCTGTCAGCCGTAGTGTCGAAGGTTTCTCAGCATACAGACATTGAGATGGTTTGGAATCTGTCCTTCCAGCATCCGATGGAAAATTAAATGAATACCTACAAACAGCAGCATCTTTCTGAATTAAGGTGATGTGTCTGAATGTTACATTAACAACGCACCACAGAGAAGAATGGCTGTCTCCAAATCACCTCGGTTGTATTGCAACGTGCGTGCAGCCTCAGGGGAATAAAGGAATAGGTGAGAAAAATAGACACGGGGAGCGATGTTTTGGGCTGTTTTATCACCTCTTCTCTGCCCTTCCTCCATGGGAACAGTCACTTCTGACTGCCCTTTGTTGTCTGTTTAAATCACATCAATTTAAAAGGGTTATGAGAGGCTGTATTTAATCAAATGTTTGTTATGTCCAGGTGTCTTTGTCTGTCTCCTTTCCCAGATTTATCCAGAGATAATTATCTCATGTTGGAGACTTGTTTCCCCTTGAGGACTAATGAAAATAACCACTTAAAAATTAAAAAATAATTGGAAATAGCAGAACACTTGTAGATTGCTATCCTGTTCCCTCTGCTCCGAGGCACAGTTCTTGCCCCTACCATCTGGTCTGTCCTGACTTGGTAGAGGTAAGCTCTCCAAGCTGAAATTGTTCTTCTTTGTCCTGCAGGGCCCCACTCTTGGTTGGTATTCAGATATTCGTATGAAAATATCGTAATACTAAAAAATAACAACTGAAGAGAATTTGACAGACTTTTTCTCCCCCATCAGGAATATAAACACGAGGAATTTCAAAGGCCTGACAAAGCCTGTGGTACACCACAGCCATTAAAATTCATTTAGGCTGCCCGGCAATGTAAGAATAATGACACAGTGTATGTGCTCGTACAGTAGAAGCCACTGTTGAGATTTTTCAAATCCCATTGCAGTGAATGTCCAGAGCCTCCGAACTGCTATGACAATAAAAGCTGATATGCATAAAACCACCCACGATTTAAAATAAGTGGTCTACAGAGGGTAGTAAGTAATGCACATATAACAGATTAACACATTTGGCCTTTGCTGAAGTGAATGCTATACTATTAATTTTTTGCAGTACCCTGGCTTTTAAATCTTGTTTCTGTGTGCAGCACGGCTGTATCCCAGCCACCGAGTGTTTAATGAAAACTCATTTCTGTCGTCAGGTTGGTGGAAGGAGGGCTGAGACTAGAGAGGTCAGAACAAAACGTCTCCGCTATTTCGTTACAGTAGGACAGCTGAGAGATGAGTGGTGGCTGCTTTCTCTCCAAAATAACAAGAGATTTAGATGCTTTGGGCACCGTCAGCAAGCTTGTTGGCACTGCCTTCCCAACACGATCCATTTTTGCCCTCCTCATCCTCTTTTGCAGCCTTCTCCCTCGTTCCTTTGCTGACCCTTCCTTTCCTCTTACATGCCCTCTGCTCGTTCCTCTCTTCTGACCGTTCCCTCACGTCCATCTCCCGCTGCTGGCCAGGTTCCTGCTTTGGCCCTGCCCTGGGCTCCTCCACGCTCCGCCATGTCTCCACGCTGGGCCGTGCCTCCCGCCCACCGGCTCCCCGCCATGACGCTTTAGCTCTGGGCAAAGCTCGGGCTCGTGGAGCTCGGGGCGAGGTCGCCAGCTCTCACCGCTTCACCTCCACTCAGAAGTTTTGTCCTTCGTGATAATATTATCGTGAATTTAAGCTTTTGCGCTGTTCATGTAACAAATGACCCAGGGACGCCTGATTTTTGTGCACTTCATAAAACAAATGACCCAGAGACGTATGACAGGCTGCTTAGCTGCGAAGGTTTATCTTTCTCCATCTAAATGACTGCTGTTTCATAAACACCATCATTAATTGCTTCTCTGTAGACAAGTGCACCTACTGAGAGACACAGCGGGGAGTCGCAGCCTCAGTTATTGGCATAAACAGGAAATAATTGCTAATGTTGGTGGAAAACAATAAAGACCCACGAACTCAGCTG
>NW_009629936.1:0-9427 GCF_000690535.1 Cariama cristata
TGCTTTCTGCTGCTGCCTCGAAGTGCTTTTGCTCCCTGTTTTCCTGGCAGAAGCGTGTAACCCAGGTGAAGGCAGAGAAAGGAGGGTTGTTTTTATGAATGGGACTCTTTGAGGTTAATTAGCTATGCAAATGCAAGCAGTTCATTCATGGTTTTTTTTTTTTTTTTTTTTTTTCTAAAAGCCATCTTGTATTCCCCTCTAGGCTGATTGGAGTCCAGATCCCGAGGAAATCTCCAGATCAAATGCCCAGTAAATAAAACACTGAGCTAAGAATTGTGGAAGAGCTGCAGAATGGATGGATTTTATGACCAGCAAGTGCCTTACATGGTCACCAATGTGAGTGATCAGTTCAAAGTTGGTGTTTATAAACTTGACTCCGACTTATGTCTGTGGGGGAGTTTTGCAGACAAGAGTATCTGCTTTGTTACCGCTGTAGGGGCGACTCTTCATCTGGGAGCTTTGCCTGCAAGATGAGCTTATCTTCTCTAGTTATTTCAGTAAAGCATCATGTTCTTTTAAAGACAGTTTTGGGATGATTAAAAAATCATGCACATGATTAGCAGATGAGAGAGGCAAGAGCAGCAGCAGCTGCATTCAAAGTTTCTGGCTGCATTTGCCTGCAATGCTCAGAAGAATGAAGTTGAGGCAAACGTTAACGTTTTTTTTTCCTTTTTTTTTTTTCTTTCAGGACTTTGCAAACAATGTTATAAGTAACTCTGGGAAACAAAGCAGTGTATTATAATCTCATATCTGGGTTCTCCTGCGTAGCTTATGTAGAGGGATTTATGTGCTATTGTGTACGTTTGTGTACTTTAGATGCTAAAAATACATGGTTGGTATTGTGTTGCTGCTTGAACACATTATATATGTATCTGTACAAATAGATGTCTACATAGATAGATAGAAATGTGTTGCGTTTAGACACAGGAATCTTCTGGAGGATGTTAGGTGCTCAGCAATATCTTTTGCTAGAAATTGGAGGCAGGCTGCAAGACAATCATTTCCCGGTTTGAAAATGTGAAGAATTCATACTGGCTTTGAGTATTCTTGATTAAGTGAAGGGAAAAAAAAACAACCAACAAACCCCTCAGATTTCTGAAGTAACTGATCTTTCCTGTTTATAGAATCCACGTGGGAGAAACTGTAATGAGAGACCGACAAATGTCAGGAAAAGAAAATTCATTAACAGAGACCTGGCTCATGATTCAGAAGGTGAGGGCTTGTGTCCCGTCCCCCCGTCCCCCCCCCTACTTACTAATGCAGAGAAGCTTTTTGAGAGCTATTTATTTATTTATTTTGGCAATAAATACGTCTAGATCAATGTGAATAAACAAGACAAGAAAATTACATTTACGAATTGCCAAACAAACTGGCAAAGGCAGTAAACTGATAAAGTTGATATTCTTTCCTTGACTTACCCTGTTGCATTTTAGGTACTGCTGCACATGTGGCACATGGATGTCATGCACTGAGGCTAAGCCTTTGCAGCATCTGACACAAGTCATGGCACCTGGCTTTTTCACCTTCAGGCGTCTTGAGATTCAGGGCTTTCCTCATTCCTCCCATGTTTTAACATCCTTTTCACTGGTGTGTATTTTCTGGTGGTAGCAGGAGCGAGAATGCCACTGTGGAAGCTGTTGGTTTTCACTCTAGCTTTACTGTAGAGCTAGTAGTCAGGCTCCTGGTGTCTGGTAGCCCGTTTCTATTGCTGTGTGACACTGGTAGGGTTAAAAATCCTGGGAAATTTGGTTAAGGAAGTCTAGAGTGGACGAAGTTTTGGAGGGCCAAAGATTTGTAACTTAGTCCATCTGTAGCCACTGTCATGACTGTAGCTTGAGAACTGTAGTCTAGCAATAGCTGTTAACACTTCAGGTTACAAGGTCAATATAGATGCTATGCCCACACCCCTGTAAGTACATAGGACATATAGGAAGGTATACAGGTGCCTACAATTTACCCCTACATAAATCTTAGTAGGGTGAGGACACATTGATACACTTTTCAAAATCTCTACTTACTTGTTTAGAAAAGTTTATTCTAGGGTAGATTGAAAAGAAAACAACTTTCTGATTTTCAGTTAAATGATTCCCCAACATGAACATGAGGTATTAATCCACAGGATAAATTAATTAATAGCCTCTGTCATTTAAGTGTATGTAAATAGTTATGTGTAAACATTCATAAAAGAGGAAGTCTCTCTCAAAATAACAGTAAATTAAAAAAAATAAAATTGTCAGTTCAAATGTCCTACTTAGTGAACAAAATTTTCATAACGAGTTTCAGAGCTTTGCAAATAAGGTGAATGCTGTTCTGGTTTACACCCGTTATAAGCAATTGATTTCAGTGAATTGCAAAAAAAAACATAAGCTGCTGCAAAACTCTGTCCATGGAGAAAGTGGTTTCACTTTAAAGAAGTACAGTGAGTACAGCATAGAGGAGAGAGTGGTGATTCTCTTGTCATACAAAGTAAAGCATAAGGGGAAGTACAAAAGATTTCCCATTTCTGTTTGCTATTGCAGCATCTCAGGTCTTTGCTTCGAAATTTTTATGTGATGGTTACGACTCTGCTAATGAAAATACTCCGTCATTGCTCAGGCAGAACTCCTGTTGAAGTCTGAGAGCTTTATCTGGGGCAGGTATTGCAGGAGGAGGCCCGAATTGTATAAGGAAAAATAGTTCACCTGTAAGAGAGATTATAATTTTTAACTTTCCTATGTATTGCTGAATGAGCTTTTTATACTACAGAGCTTGGTTAGGATTCTGGTTATTATTTCAAGAGATGATATAATAATACAGTAAGTACTGCTTCTTTATTAATAGGTGTAGAAAAATCATTAATTGCAACCCAAAAATACCTACATTGCCTGTATGTTTGACTACCAAAATAGAATTCATGTACATTGTTTTTCAGGAAAAATATGGTTTTGAACATATTTTAATCTTAATGAAGAGGTTAAAGGTGTGAGCCTTTCATCCATGTCTTCATCTTTTTGCAGAACTCTTTCAAGATCTGAGCCAATTACAGGAGACATGGCTTGCAGAAGGTAAGGGAAAAAACTGCTTGTAAAAAGAGGAAAAACAACTCTGGAGGGGAGGCGGGGGGGAAAGTCCTGAACTTGCTGTCTTAATGTTCAGCCCAATTAATTGAGCTCTAAAAGAGCCACCTCATGTGTCATGCATACATTAGAGCCTCTGATGAGTTTGTCTTTGGGGACTCTGGGGCTGTTCTACCCAGTGTCATCACAAATTACCAGGAGAAATTGCTTCCAGCTCACAATCACATCTGCTTTTGGCAAGAACTAATGCAGCAAGACTTCAAGTTCTAAGCCTCTGTTCAGATTTTAATTGCAATTGATCAGGTTTATATTATTGTACCTCGAGAGACTACATACAGCCAGAACTGGGCTTGCTGTTTCCTTTAGAGCAGCACATATAATTATTTGGTGTTCTGGTGGAGTACTTTTCTGATGGCAGAAATTAGTTTCTCTGGGTTCATCGGGACGGGATGCTTCAAGATTTAAGTGCAAGTGTCTTCTTTCCACCTTGTTCACAGCACAGAACATTAGGTGTGTATGGAATACTTAAAAAGTACTATTTCTTTATTTTCTTTTTTTTTTTTCAGAAACCTGTAAATATTTTGCATGTTATTTTTGTCTTCATATTTGTAGTTGTGAGATTGTGTACTGGGTGATTAGAAAACTGACGTCGGTCTGTTTTACACTTGCTTGTGCTTTTAGGTATTTCAAATAATCTTGCAAAGTACTTTCTGCTGAAGAGAGGTTTAAGAACAATAATGTAGAAATCTGAATTTAGAGTAGCTGTTGAGAGATTCATTTAACAATAACAAAAAATGAGCTGCTGCATTGAGAGAACTTTAAAAAAATGCAGGGTAGCTTTCTGCTTGTTGAAGTGTATTTGTTCTCTTCAGCAATATTTTCCTTTGAAAAGAATTTTTTTTCCTTTGATATTTACAATACTGTTTAGTTGAAGCATAAAGATTTTTCTGCATTGCCTATTCTTAATATTTCTGGTTGAAATTTTTTTGTAAATATCTGCATTTGAAATAAACGTAATTTTGATGCAAGTTAACATAATCTCTCCAAATTTATTCAGACTTAGATGAATGTGAGTGTTCATATATGTTTAATTTTTGTCAGATACTGGACTATGCACTATTGTTTATAGAATAGATGTTCTGGTTTTTTGGAAAGGAGGGATATTGGGGTGAAATGCTTGCTGTTGATTTTCATAGAAAGAGGGAAATATTGCTGATCACTACTTGCTTAATACTGATGCTGTTTTAACAGCTTTATATGTAGTTAGTCAAGTTCTTAACCTATAAGTAAGTTGTCGGATATTGTTTATTTTGATGACATTTTTATTCTCCTAGCATGATTTTTAGCATGTGGTTATTCTGTAGAATCAAAAAGTCCTCTTTAAATTAATGAAACAGAGGATATATTTTTATGAATTAATATGATTCTTTCCTAATAATTGAAAACAGGATGTCCTGTAGTAAGATCATTTTTGTAGTGTAATGATCAGCTACAACTGTAACTGTCCCCCTCCGGTAATTTTCCTAAGGATCTCTTTATTTTGTATCATCTCATTCATCTAACAAGCCAGAAGTATGTTAAAATACTACTCAAAAGATACTATTTTTTACGGAGAGGAGAACTTTTATTTTGATTTTTTACGGGCATGGATATTTTTGTTTCTGAAAATGATTAAATTTCTTTGATCATAAGTCAGAAAAATACAGGTACCTTCATAATGCATGTGCAAGTAATGTAAGTTTGAAAAATAATATGGAATTTAAAACTGATTAAATAATTTCTGTAGGTACATAAATTACTGTAAGGGCAATTTTTATTCTGGAGGCACTGCTTGTTTTAGACTAGATTGAATTGTTTGAGAACCTTTTTTTCTCTTTAGCTGAGTCTATTTCACTGAATAAATTTAGGTAGGTTTTGAGAGAGAAAGGTGTCTAGTCCTGTGTCAGCTAGTTTGAGGAACCTTTGTAAAAGCAGATAGCATCATCTGGTAAGTATTTAAAAAAAAAAAGTTGCCTTTTTATCTAGCAGAGGATAATAAAGCTAAATAATGTTATAATTATCTTTTTCCATAGCATATTACAACTAAATATTACAGATGTGTAATATTTCAGTGTTCTAGAAATAATTTAAGAAATCTACGTTTCAGGCCATGCCATGGTTTTAGCTGTTCCATAAAACACAAACTTTGCACAGCTTTTCTAAAGGCTAAACTAAAACTGAAATAAAAAGTCAAGATGAGAAAATCAAATAATGAGCTATTAACTTGATCCCAAATTTTTAGTAAAAAAACCCACCCAAAACAACTTTTGGTAGCCTTTATAATATACTAATATTTGTGGATATTGTAGCTCTGCTCAAATGTCTACATGGATGAGCTTATCCAGGAAACAGATTTTGAAATCAGATTTGTTTACCCATTGCTAGATGTGTCCATTTATGTTCTTCTGGACCTTCATAGGCTAGAAGTCTGCCAATTTGGCAGCATCAGTAATGTTTACATATTTCTTTTCATAATGCTTTGGAGCCAGGGAAATGACCATGAAATTTTAAAACATCTTGACCCTTTTTAAGAAAAGCAGTGGCAGCTGACCAGGTTTCTCCCACGAGTTCAGATCCCCACTGGGGAGTAACCAGGTCAAAAATCTACTTAGGAGAAGAAAGTTGCATTTTTTGACACACACAAAAATGCTTGTGGATTTTTTTTTTTGTTTTGCTTTTCCTGAAGGTATCCTTGCTACATCACGTATTTTAGCCTAGAGATTTTTATAGTTAGTGTCACCTGTGATAAGTTGGTGGTAAACAAGTAAACAGAGAAGTAATGCATTCTTTTCTTATTGAAAATGGTGGGAGGTTCACATGTATTAAAGAATTAATCCAGAATGTAAACAATTTAGTAACCTCTTTAATATTTTATTACTCCTAATTAACAAGCTGAGTACTACTTACAGAAAACTTTCAAATGTATTCCACTGGCTGCATGCTAGATTTTTATGGAAATGAGTTTTGCTTCTTATTCTCTGTAGTATTAAAAATGTAAGAAAGAATTTAAATTATTTTGATGTACAACTTACTCTAAATAAGGTTCCCTCATGTGAATTGTTATGCAGGACAGAAGACGGATTGTAACTGTTACCTGATGCCAGAAATTGAAAGTGCGAAGCCTTTAATAATTGTTTTAGCCTTCAAACTTGAAAGGAAATAGTTAAAATTGCCTAGTGCTAACCAAGGCAAATACTATTCAGATACTATCTTTTCTTTTATATTTAAATAACTTGATGGCAACATTTTGTCATGATAATATTATAAAATGACTTTATTGATTCCATATATTTGGAATCGGATTAGTTTTGGCAGATAGCAATTGTTCAGTGACTTGAAAAAAATGGTTCAAATATAAATCTAATGTTATCTTGTCATGGTAGCTGTTACTTCTTATTCTGAAATAAGATGAAGAGAGAGAACAAATTCTGAGTGAGTGAGTGATTGTCTCCTTTCCATGGTGAAAGCATTTGGTTTGGAGGGAATAATACATTAACAAGAATCCAGATTTTTAGTTACAATTACTCTTTCAGATACTAGTTTCTCCTATAGCTTGTTAAAAATATGTGAAAGGCATCCCAAGCAGACAAATAATGAATTTGTGCACTAGATCTGCTTCATAGAGCAATAGATAATATGCTTCTTAGATGGTCATAAACTGAAAAATAAAATATAATGTTCTTTGGGTGACTTGAAAAAATACAAAAAGATTAAGTGAAAAGTAAGGGGTTCGAAATAATAGCTACAGGTAATGGGTTCATGCCTCTAGTGCAGCTTAGGTAAATTAAGTGGGTGGCTACTACAGGCTACCAGTATTTAAAAGCCAGTTCTTGGTATCTGAAAGTAAGTTATTTCTCTCAAATAATTAACACCCAAATTTGGAATGAACTTTAGGAAATAAGTTTCTGCCCTCTGTTCTTCTGCCGTGAAGGATGCACGAGCGTCACAGTGATGTCTAAGCAAGTATTGACTTCTAGTTTATTTCTTAAAATAAGAGGTATGAAAATAAGTGGTTTCTAGTTCTCAAAGGATTATTTTTAATAAAAGAAAGTACTAGATCTTCAAATATTAGTCTAGTTAGAGCGGCTTTGTTTAAATCGGTGAAGATGTGTAGCAGCTTAATCTGGCTAACTAGCGTGCTTCTGCCAAAAAGTTGTAAAATTTACCCAGTGTAAGGCAAATGCTATGTAGCCCCATTCAAGAACTATCCACATTTTTGTAGAAGCAAAAATAGTCAAGAAATGACAATTTAATACCTCCATGGCTGAAATCTGTCTGGTGAGGACAGACACTCTAAAAAGCAGTGAAAAGATTTTAATTTTGGAATTTGTAATACAGAGGATAGCTGCCGGGTTTTTTTTTATTTTATTTTAGTGATCTGACAAATTTGGCTTTCAGATACTCATAACTCTTGATCTTAAATATCTCTGCACAAAAAAAGGAGAAAAGTTAGATGAGGCAAAATGGGGGCAAGGATGAGGGTGTTCTTTTAGAAAGAAAGCCAAAAGAAATAAACCCACCAGAAATCTACAAGTCTGAAAGTCTGTGTAGCAATAAACTTTTTAACATTTTTCTTGTTTGCTGGAAAAGTAAATGGCTTTTGCTCAAAATGATAATTTTCAAAGGCATAGCGGGGTTTGTGAACCATGAGGGATGTAGCGAAATGTTAAATGCGAGTGTTCCTTTTAAGCTAACTTTTTTTCTCGTTTTTAGTGTAGCAGCAAATGAAGAGCAGATTCTGCAAACCCATCTTCATATTCCTAGAGATTATTCACATAAGGAAGAATTTTGAGATCTGGAGCTAGTTTTGAACTGCATTTAAGTTTATTAGAGCATCTCACATTATGTAAAAAGGGGTTTGGGTTGTTTTGACAGCAAATCCAGTGCTTATGGGAAATAATACTTTTTACCATCTTGAAATTTGGCACTGTTTTGCCTTCTGAATTGCTCCTTTGTTAGAAACAGTTGTTCCCGTGGAAAAAAAAAAAAACAAAACAAAACAAAACACCACCAACACCCCCCTCCCAGCGCTTTCAGGAATACTTGCAATTTATACAATCTTTCAGATATTCAAAAGTGACAATGAATCAAAGTAAACTCAATAGACTCATTATTGTTGAGGACTTAAGTCTTATTTTAGCTGAAGCCAAAATACTACTGTTCATACATAATTTCCTGTCAATTTCTTTTGCCACTTTGAATAAATGATTGATATTTTAAATCGAATTGCTCTGAGCTCTGAAAGTGAAGTGTGAAGTCAGAGAACACAGTACTGCAGGAAGTGTTCTGCTACCCAAAATAAAGTTTTAAGTGAAGCAAGGAGGTTTGCTTCTTGTTTTTCTGGAAAGTTTCCGATTTTTAACAGGAACACCTTTCCCGGGAGTGCAGCTGAGCCTTTGGAAGCAGTTTGTGATTGGGAGAAGGAAGAGTTAAATTTAAGCCCTTTATAGTTCGCTTAACTTTTCGTTTATTAAATAACTTTCCTCAGCAGGTCTGTGCTGCATCTTGAGACAAAGCAGTGAAATCAGTGTGTTTATGCCTAAAGTTCAAGTTTACTTTGCTGTAGCTTTCTGGAAGGGTGTGACATGAAAAGCTTGTGGTTGGGGCCACATGGTTCATGCTGGACTGTGTTTTTGTGAATGGAGGCAGAACTCCAGTTCTGACTGCTTGTCTTGAGGAATTGCTTCGGAGATCAGCTGTCTCATTCACTGGCAGAAAGAATGACTCATACATCTTCTGCCTTGTTTGGCTCCAGGTCATTGTTACAGTGGATAGAGCTGGTTTTAATTAAATATTAACTCCTTTTGTCCTGGATGCTTCTTAATGGGGACTTTTTGGTTTTGTTTACTTGCAATGAAAGCAAGCTAACAGGCCCTAGTTCTAAACTTTTCTTTTTCCAAATTGCTTTCCTTTTGCACAATGAGCAGCCAGTTCAGCTTTTCAAAGGCTTTTTAAAGCTCTAAAAACTACAAACAAGTATTAAGTATTTTTGTGTTGAGAATGTTTGCTTTTGGCAAACTGATTTTAACTCAGTAGGTAGTGAAAACTTAAAATCTAAACTGATAACATCCTCAAGATCATAATTAACTTTTCTATACACTTCCCAAATCCTCTTGAGACGTTATAGCCATAATCAGAAGAAAAACAAAACTTTTGGTAATAATTGAGGCTGAGCTGGATAGTTTATGCTGCAGATGTTGTCTGCTTCAGGAGTCTGAGACTTGATGGCCCTGAATGTGGAATGAACTAATGTAGCTGCTTCTGCTATTAGCAATAAAAGCCACGTGCTTAATATCCTTCAAAACCTTTTATTAGTCTTTTGGAATATACTT
>NW_009629936.1:9441-23546 GCF_000690535.1 Cariama cristata
CCCCACCCCCCCGTAATTAAGTGGCTCAGGGAAACATTCTCATTCAGTTAGATGATCATTTCAGATACCTTTTTCAATTTTCCTCTGAATGGCAGAGTAAAAAAAAATTTTGGTGATTTAGGAATTTTGTCTTGTGTTGAGCTTGTTAACAGAAGACCAATGAAGATTTTATGTCAGGCCTGCTGAATTGCGATATTTGTGGATAAAAGAAAAGAGGAAATGAACGGCATACATATATAAATGTGCAGACAGTTGCAACACCGCAAGTTACATTTTCCTTTCAGACATTGAGGGTGAAGTGTCTTTACCTGTCTGTTTAATTTGCTGCAAAGTCTACCTGCAATTACCCAAACTCAAGGTACAGAAGTCCTCTCCCCTGGTGGAAGAAGTCTGTGTATTGGGCTGGTGATGGTTGCTTGCATTTCTGCTGTATGATCATGTGCGAGTTTCAGTTCTGCTAGTTTAAAAATAATATCAGATTAAATGATGGAATAATTTAAGTTCTCATTTCCAACAGTTAGCAGGTCCTTTTAATTTCTTTGTATAGGATTGTGGGCTCGTTTCTAAGGTACTGATGCTACTAAAATTAGATTCCAGAAGGAAATGCATGTTCCTGGGTTTGGTGGTTGGTGGTTGTTATTTGTTTTGGTTATATTGGCAGAGTTTTAAACACTTTTTAACTTGCTGTATTCCTTTTCCTACAGAGGCTTTTAAGCCTGTGTTAATGTTGTATTTAAAATGTATTTAAAATACATTTTGACAGCGTAGTCTCCATCTATTTCTAGAGTACTGATAAAGTGATGCGCTTTGATCTCTATTAAATATGCCTTCATAAATTTGGGGGATCCATGAATGAAGTATATTTGTCTTGTTTACTCCAGACCAAATCAGGGGTAATGACAGTATCTCTAAAGTAATACACTGGTTTTCTGTTACAGTTCAAGCAGATGTATTTTATTTTTTCTTAATCTTTGGCTGGGGAAAAAAAGAACCTTATTTACTGATATATACATAAATCTCTACAACAGATTTGTTCTGGAGTAAGTGAAGTTAAATGGATAAAACCTGGATAAAGCACCGCTGAAGCAGTCCGACACGCAGAGTACGCTCTAGAAAGTTATATAAGATTGCTGTCCGGGTTCTGCAATCACTAAATGTAGCCTCCTGATTTCAACAGGAGAGGGTTTTGTTTTCTTTCAGCGTTTTTCAGATATCCCAGATTCACAAATTAACATATATATGTGTATATATGTAAAATGCATGTGCACATATAAAAAAATTGAGAGTCATATTAGCCTTCTTGCTGCATTTCAAAATGATAGCTGGCCTAAGAAAAATGTGTGGGATATGTCTTCTGTAAACAAGAAATTACTTGATACAATTACTTTAACTCTGAATGTACTCACAAACCCTTCAAAAACAATTGGAAGTGTAAGAAATCCTTAGGAATAGATTTTTAAGTAGGACACCTTGGTTTCATAATTGGATTCTTCTGTGACAGGCAAATATTTGGCATTTTTGTAAGGAAGATGCCTAAGAATCGCACGCAGTGAATTGCATGAAATGTCAGAAATTGCAGAGAGTTAGTATTTGGGCTCATATTGTCCCTGAGTTAATTTTTGGTAAAAGCCCTATGGTTTCTCTGGAGGAAAGAGAAATTTAATGCATCAAAAATAGTGGGAAAATTTGGGTTGGTAAAATTCATGTTTCATACAACTTCAAACTTTGAGGAGACAACATGTCCTCAGAGGTACTGGTTTCTTCTAAAGGCTAGGTTACTGCAATTTTTATTTTTTTTTTTAATTAAAAAACCCAAACAGCAAAACAACACTAGCTATGTTTTTTTCAGAGTAATGCGAATTACACTTTGTGTATTTATCTTACGCTTCTTTTCAAACCTGTGTTTGCAGATTTTCCAAGGTCATTTGTTTTTAAGGGGTATTTGCTGCAATTAAGACAGTAGGACTTCAAACGTTTGTTTTAAAACCGAGAGCAAATAATTTTTCAGTATGAGCCTTATTCTGAACCCTTTACCCAGGAAAAAAACTCCCAGTATTTCCTGAGTGAGGAGTGGAGATCTGGTCCATGAAGAGTACTGTAGTGCACATTCAAAAGAATTGCAATTATAATAAAATACGTATTTTTAATTCAAACAAATTCTGTTAAAACTAGTAGCAATAGCATGTATATGAAGGGGAACATATGCTTCCTAAACTAGAAAGTGTTCTGAAGAGCATTAAAGTTATATTTTATCATTTGATGTATTTAATGGTTTGATAGTCACAGTTTTGATAAATGATTATATAACCAATATTTACCTCTCAAATCTTGTTGGGTAACCAGATCATGGCAGATGTTAACTTTTAATTAAGATCATATGAATTATTTGCTTGTCTTTAGACAAAAACTGTGTAAATTAAAATATTTTCAAACAGATAATTTTATGCAGCTCTGCTGTGATGATTCCAGTTAGTATATGTTTGAGAAAAGGATGACAAAGTTCAGAGACGTTAAGCTGGATCTCTCTCGGGATGTACCCAGAACAAGTCATGCTCCGAGAATACCTCTTCTCAGTGTAATGTTCTGCAGTTGTTCGAATGTATTCACCTATAATACGCGTTCAGTGGTATTTCAGCTTAAATGGTTTAATTGAGTTTACAACACAGTGTGAGAGATGGCTAATGTCTTAGATATACAATGAAAAGGAACTGTGGTACCACAGACGCAAAATTATGTATCAGTAGACCGTGAAACGATTGTATTTTATAGCTCAGGTTTGTGATGAAAGTTTCCTAAAAGCGAAGATGATCTTACACAAGGTGAATGGATGTTAATAATGATTCTTTAAGTAAATCTTTTATTTTAATGTCTGAAATTTTGTCGTTGAACCAGGAATTTTGTGGTCTGGTAAAATAGTTCTTTTTGAGTATGTAAAACAATTACAAAAAACCCCTACTGTGTTGGCTGATTGCCATGAAAAATTTGAAATGCTTTTAAGTAAGCTGAAGGTGTGGTAGTTTGGGATTAAAGATGCAGAAGAGTTAAACAGTAGGATTTGGGTTTATGCAGACTTTCCATGCAGATACTTTGGAAATGAGCGCTAATGAGTTTTACCAGTGGCATGGTAGGTCCAGACCCTTGTGCAGGGAGTGAGGCAGGACCAGTGCCAGTGTCAACCTTCACGTCCTCCCATCCCCATTGCTCTGTGCCGGGGCTGCTCTGGACGCGCACTGCGCCGCACGGCTTCGCCCCAGGGTTTATCTGATATTAAAATGATGCGCTTGCCTGATTTTCATACTCAACAATGAGGAAAAAAAATCCTAGTTTTAATCTTGGCTGTGCTTGAAATTAAGCAGAAGAGTCTTTATTTATGCTTCAATGGCTTCTTTTAATTCTTTTCTTGTTTTTATTTTTTGTTTGTTTGTTTTTTGTTTTTGTTTTCCTTTCTTCAGCTCAGGTACCTGACAATGACGAGCAGTTTGTGCCAGACTATCAGGCTGAAAGTTGTAAGTATAGTATGAATCATCACTTTCTTAAAAATATATGTTTGTGTATTTATATTTGGGTCTTCATATTTGTTATTTATTGTGTTGTCTGCGGTCATGTGGTAGTTCCTTTTGCTGGTCGGTGACATCAGTGCGATGAATAGATAAAGCAAGTGACATTTTGACGTGCAGCCAAAAGAAGTTGTCTGGACTGAAGGTATAACCTTTAGCAGAGGGCCTTCTCCTGTAATTCCCACCCCCCAGCCCTGGGGAAGGAAGGAAAAACTCACATTGTGGAGGTGGAGGGTGTTTCTCTGTCTGTAGAGTGAGGAAAGGAGCGTGTTGAGCCACTACGGATCAGATACTGTGGGATATAGGAGGCAGCTCGGCCTAGCAGAAATTGGACTGCTCGATACATTTTGTGTATAAATAAATAAAAAAAATTCTCCACATAATCAATCCAATATGGCCACCGCTGAAGCATTTTTAAGTCATGTTAGCATGTGGCATTTTGTTGCTCAAACAAAATTTCCCTTTGAATTAATGGGAGGAAGCAGGAGTTATGTTAAGCTGCATGCTTTGCATTGTTTGCTACTTTACTTAACATGTGCCCAAACTTAGGTTTTTTTAGCCTGTACCCCTCGAAACTTGCCTTTACCTGCTAAAGTGCTACTATTCTGTTAAATGCTAGCTCCCCTTCGCTGTACCTGCTGTTCTGTGGTTTTGGGTGGTTGCAAGGGCGTAGTAAAGAAATGGCATGAGAAACATTATCTGACAAAGTCACAGACTTCTTGGAGCTCCTTTATGCATCTTCCTTCCTCATGGCAAGGCTCCTCTCCGTCATCAGAGGTCTCTTCTAAACAGTGTCTACTGATTGCAGCAGAGCACATGGTAGCTTTTCCATTTTGCTAAATGACTTAAATGATTTCTCCTATGAGAGCGAATTACCGCAGTTCACTAAACCAGATAACTGTTAAATACAGCATTTATGTACTGAAATGTTAGGATTAAAATTAGAGATTAGAAAGAATTTCATTAAAATAGTCTTTAACTCAAAAATCAAATTCAGACTTGTTGATTTTTCTTATAAATATTTTAGAAAAATTTTCCCAGTTATTTAGAAACTGTTTTAAGAATTTATTGAGAGTATCCATAACAACATTTTGTGAGGAAAAAAGGAAATAAAAGGATTTCTCATCCCCTGGACTCTGATAGTATATCTGCAGAGCAACAATTTATTTTTTATTTTTCTCTAGAAGTCCCTATACATATACCAACCAATAATCATGATCACTTTTAAACTTTTAAAGTTGCCCTTTGTAACAATTTTTTTTTTCCACCTCTGGCTTCAAAGACTTTTATTATTATTAAATTATAATATGAACGCCAAAATTATCTATAAGTTGAAAATCAGATACGTTATCCTACATATCGAGCTGTGTCCAAATATAGTCATGTATGCATACATCCTTTGTGTAAGAGTACAAAGTTCAGCTAGGGCTTCTGTTAACCCACAATTATCGTTACACAACAAGTCAATGATTCTTGGAAAATAATTTGTGAACTGTGAATGAAAAGACCCATTGAAGTTGGTCTCTGCTTTTGGTGATAAAGAAATTCTCCTAATATGGCTATTTTATTAATGCAGTTTTATTTCAAAGTTCTTTAGCCACAGCTTACACAGTATTATCAAAGGAACATTTATTTCTCCATTTCACTTGGTTTCTTTATCTTAAGTAAAGGTCAGGAGAGCTTCCTGGAGAGTTACTCTGGCAAAGGTTATGGAGTTTCAGACATATACTTGGATATAATGTATGTCGCTGTGGGCTCTGCGAAACAGGAACGGAGATCAACATAACCAAAACCATGGGGAAATTACTGCTGCAGAAGTAACACAATTGTGACTGTTTTCTCTAGGATTCAAACCTGCCTTCAAACTATATTATAATGACTTTATATAATCTATAAGTCTGTACAGTACTCTCCTTGTTACTGGCAGCAGCCTGGCAGGAACACTTGGTGTTTTGGGTTTTTTAAATTTTTTTCTTTTTAAACATGTGAGAGGATGGGCAAGCTTTCATAGGTTCAGTTTTTATTAATTGAGCCCAAAATGGTGAAGGATGGAAATGTAGACCAGTGAAGGAGGTCACAGCCACTTTAGTTCAGAGGCAACCAAACTCTGGATTGCTGCACAGATTTCGTTATGGAGTTATATATGGGTAGGTGTGTGCATGTATGATGTGCAGAGTATATGAAGAAAACTGAAGTGCTCCACTGAAACAGTTACAATCTGCAGTCCAGGTACAAAAATTAGTGACATTTTATTTCTAGCTCCATTGCTTGAGAAATGGGCTAGAAACCTGAGGTAGATCTGTAGTCTTAAATTGAAACTTTTAACATTGAAAGGAGTTGTAAGAAACTTTGGTAACAGTAGCAGCTCTGGAAAGCTGTGGTTAAAACTTTCTGACCTATAAATGACCAAGTTAGTCAACTCTTGAAGCAAAGATATAGAAGGTAGCAGAGGTAGTCGTGCTGCCAAGATCATGTGCTGTGTCCTAGCGCTGAGCAGGATTAAATGCCCCTTAAAATGCTGTGGGGTTTGCGTTTTTTTTTTTTCTGTAATAATGATTTTAACTAGTGAAACTGCACTGCGATTAGTAACTAAGGGAAACATTTAGTTTAGATTAGATATACAGTCCACTTTATCCACTTAGGGATTTAACTTCAAAGCTAGCTTGGGACCATGAATATTTCAATTATGAGTTGCTATTAAACTTCAATCAGTTTTCAAAAAGCAAACATAATATATATATGTATTTATAGTTGGGTGTGGGCTTTAGATATTATAAATGAGATCAACAGCTAGCATAACTTCATGTGTTATTATTGACGTTACTGGAATTATGCATATTTCTACTAGCTAAGGGTCCACCATGTCAAGCTTTCCCTTACGGCTTTAAACTTCAGTTTAGCTGTTTAAAGTTGAATTTATTTTGTTACTCCGTTATGTCTTCTGGAAGGAGATCCTTCCTACCATAATAGTCTTAGAAATATCTACATTTCCAAACCTTTCTTTTTTGTCACAGGGTCCAAAGGCTCACCTTGTCCATCTTGTATTACCTTTTTATTAAATATATTTTTTACTTTGAATACTTATCACAAAGAACCTTTTTGTAGTGTAGCTCGGAGTGAGCTGAATGAAGAGTAGATAACAGCTAGCCTGTTTGGATGAAATTTGAAAACCAAATTGCAGTTTAGTTTCTCGTAACCTTCCGCTTTCTGTGATGACTGAACTTCTTGAGTTGTAAGGGAGAAAAATGTGCATCAAATTTTTTTTTTGGCTTGTAATTACATTGGAAAAATGCTGCAGTTGCATATTAAATGGCGTAATTTTCTTACTCTTTCATTTCCATTGTCATAGGAAATAAAAATTCCACAAAAAGAGGGAGGAATCACTTTTACAGGCATTTACTTGGAAATTCTGTGTTAGGCAGGTTGGTTTTGCCCCATTCTGAATCTGCTTCTACACTTCAGCTGACCTGCTTGCTATACATTCAAGTGACTTGCTAATGACTCTTCTTCTAGCAATTACATGGAAAGTTGTGTAAAATGGAAAATCTGTTTCTCAAAAGGGTGAATGCCTTTTTTTTAAAAAAAAATCAACATTCTGTATGTGACACTTTTTCCAATTTCTTATTCATAAGACTTAGTTGAGCTCTTTTTCTGTCAATGTGAAGTCAGTATTCATGTGTGGAGAAGGGTGACCTGTGTTAACTTCCTCAGATAAGGTTTCCTATTGTTTCAAGTCCATTTTTGTACACTAAGGAGGAGCCAGATCCTGAACTAGTTGTAATCAGTGGTGAAGCTTTCAGATACTGTAGAGCAGCAAGGACTTTCCAATCTAGGAGAAAAATGGATAAAGTGTTCAGTTTGCTCGAAGTCAATAGCTGTTGAGGTGAAGATTGCTCGCTCCCATTGTTTGGATGGTTTCTGTGACAGACACAAGAGGAAGTAGGTAGGATTTGCTGATGTTTAAAGGATGTAGTTGGCAGAGAAAACTTGGTATTGTCAACAATACACTGATTTGTAATTCGACCTTTGTACAATTAGTTCTAAATTGGGATTACCCTGCACCAAACCAGGTTGCCTGGTGTCTTAATAGCATAATCGTGTTTTGTTTTGCTTTAATTATATGTATTTACATTGGTCTGTTCTTCCAGAGTTTGTTACTGTTTTTTTTTTCTCTTTCTTCTTTTGCCTTAAACTGTAGGTTACCTATTTAAAATTCATGATAAACTCTGGCTTTTTGCTTTTTATTTGTTATTGAATTTCTGCTAATGAGGATTTGTGCTGTGCTTCACCTTCTTGATCGGTTTCCTTCCTTCTCTTTCATTTTGTTCCTGTATTGTTTCCCTGATCATCACGGCCTTAACTTAACACTGCCAAAGGGTAAATGTTAATGTTAGACCACAGCTGTTGACAGTAAATGGGAAGGGCTGGCTGTAAAAGCTGTGCTCCTCCATGTCTGATTAAACTTTGAGATAGGAAAAATACTTTTTTAGTAGTGATTTTGTCTCTGATCTTGCACGACCTTTATTCTTTCTCTTACCTCTGCTTTTTTTCCTCCAGGTTTAGCAAAGGAGCTCTATCAATGTAGATGCCAGAAGCCTTAAATTATTCAGGGATGTGCTTTTTAGATGCTCTGGCTTGCAGTCTGTAAAAGCCTGTTAAAGAGAGATTCTTTACATGGGCTTCAGGTAGCAGTATTCTTCTGTCATTTTAACTAAATGCTTAGGATATTCCAAATGCAGTTTAAATGAGGAAAAGCTTTAATATTTATTTACATGTTTGCAGCATACAAAATAATAATTTTTTTTTCACACTATCAGGTGAAAAATGCTTTGTTTTATTTTCTTTCTCTTTTTTTTCTGTGACTTAAAATTGAAAACCGAATTTCAGAACTAGAAGAGCATGCCTGTTTGCTTTAATATAGCAAGAGCTGGGGAGCAATTGGTGGAGGTTAATTTTCACTTATTTTGACATATTTTGGAGAAAAAAACCCACACAATTAAAACAAAGTAGAAAACACCAGAATAATATAAGTTCTGATGAGCCTACTGAAGTCAAAAGGAGATCTGTTTACTGGGTTTGTTTTTGTTTGATGCAGAATAGTTTAATTTTGAGGCTTCTAGAAAAAAAATTAGTGGACTGAAAAAAGTGACAACATTTTTTTAACGTGATGATTCACTACGTAGGCAGCTGGTAGTCATGTCTTGATAGTGCACAATGTCCTAGAAATTGCAGTTGGTAGTGTTTTGATTTTCTGTGTGTGGCAAGTTGCTCACACCAGCATGTTTTCAGGTTTTTGTTTTACAAATTTACCTTTTTTTTTTTTTAGACTGTGTGTGGCTGGAATCACCTTTTTTTTAAGTGTAGCTCTGCAAGAGTGGTACTGCAGCAGGCAGTCGGACAAATATCCTACAAAGTGGTGCTAGTTATTCTTGGTGCTTAGCTATTCCCTGGTAGGGCTTTCTGCTGCAGCTGTGTTTTGTTTCTTGCCACTTGTCTTGAAACTACTTCCTTTCATAGGTCAGACGTTGTCAAATACAGAGACATTTACTTATTTATTTTAGTGCATGCCTGACTGTGACGGATTCTTTCTAAAGGGCTGTGAGAGTCAGGGCTCTCTGGTTTGTTCCTGCCCTTAGCTTTGCATGACCTTGGGCATGTTGCTTAACATCTTTGTTTCTCGGTTTGAAGTAGGTACAGAAATGCATGTATCACTCTGCTGTGAGATATACAGCTTTCTTAATGATCACTTACCTAGACATCTCAAAAGCATTTTACAAAGAGTCCAATGCAATTGCTGTTGTAAGAGCTGGAGAGGTCAGACTGAGGAGTTGATGCTGACCACCTCATCTCCCTTCACAGTTGCCTTAGATAGTCTCGCTTCTTTCATTGTGTCCCTGAGCACTTGTTTCCTTTGTTTAAAGCAGGACTGAAACTGTTACTAGCTGTTAACTTTCTTTTTTCTTTTTCTTTTTTTTTTTTTAAAAAAACTCTCATTCAAAAGAAATTAGGAATTGGTGTCTTTCAGAGAACTTTGTGGGCTCATTTTGTGGTTCATCACTGGGCATCAGCCTGTGCTAATATGGATTTTTTTTTTCCTGCTTCTTCCTCTAGAGGATTTTTGGAAATATTTAAATCTGCCATAATCACGACCTTTTCCATAATTGCAAGATTTAATTCTTGAAAAAGTTTTACCAAGAGGCAGACTGTCGACTGTAATGCCTTTAACTTGTGATCTTAGAGAGCAGAGGATTTGTGGTTTTGCTTTGATTTTAAGAAGCAATTTCTGTTTGTTTGCTTTTCTACTTGTATTTTTATACTAAATTTCCAGCTTTGAAGGTGCAAGGACTTTAGGTTCTCCTGGATTGTAGTAGTGGCTCACAGATTGTGTAAATACTGATGGTGGCAATAGCCCTGTGAAACAAATGACAAGACTCCGTCAAGTAATATAGCTTGTGATTTTTAAAACTTTTAAAGTGGAAGCTGTTCCTTTCAGTGCACCCTGCATGCCGTGATGTGAATTTTATTGCTAACTAAAAGGTACCTCTGGGCATCCCAGCAGAGACAGCAGCCACATTATGCAGATGTGGTTTAACTGCACAGGGCCACTGTGAACCTGATGGTCTCCAGTTCTCTGGGGCCTGAAGAGCCCTGTCCAGCTGCTTGGGCTCCTCTTTGTGGGGTTTTGTCCCCCTGTCTCCCCCCTGGCCTTCCACTGGTATATCCCTGCTCGGGCAAGCTGATTTAGTTCCCTTTCCTCAGAGCCCCATCCTCGTTTGCTGTTTTATTGCAGATTAAAGGCTTGGGTTGCATGTGGAGGTTATCAGCTAATGAATAAACTTCAGTCATCCTGTCCTGTGATAAATCTGTCTCATAGATCAAAGATTAAGCATGTAGACCTTTTTTCTTTCAAATGGTAATTTCTTAAGGCTGTCACATCACTTCCTAAGGTCTGTTTACATAAAAACAAAAACATTAAACATATTTTATTCAAAATGTTGAATTTTCAGTTTTGAAAAAACCTTCTATTTCCTCTCTGAGAAAGCATCCCCTCCTCCCTTCCCCATAAGGACTCTGTGATGATCCCATCTGTGGAAATACAGGCAAGCCTCACATTGTAACTTGTACTCATGGCAGTATTTTATTAACACTACAGTTATTTCTGTTTTAAAACTGATAGTTGTTTAGTTAATTTCATCAGGAGTATGTATATATATTAGAGCATCTGTTCAGTTCCAGTTGTATTAAACAAAGTATGCAGAAATTTGTTTCAACTGTATTTTCACACAGAAACCGAACAAGGCAGATTAAAAGGTCTTCATGATTCTATTTTGATACAAAACTGTTATTCTCCTTAAACTGCTTTCCATGCAGTGTTTTTACAAAATGTGTTTTGTATTCCTAGAGTAGCCTAAATAAGGATTTGAAAATCCATAAGCTCTGGGATGGTGTAATATAAGGAGGCAGTCTGCAAGCTGAGTCCATCCACTTCTGTTTATTTCATGTTTCTTTAGGTAAAATGTATTTACAGTCTGCATCATTTTTTGGTCTTTTTTCTTCTGCTTGCTGCCTCAGCAACTGAAGACAGAAGTCAGGCTCTCCCCACAGACTGCTCTGAAGTTTTCAAAGGGTATAGCAAGAAAAAAAGGCAGGAGAGAGTGACAGTCCTCAAAACATCAGTTAAGCGTTGGAGAGTCTGTGACACGTTCATGTCATGTAGGACCAGTATTGCTAGCCCTCTGTAAGCATACAGGAAAAATAGCCCTTGTTTCAGGTTCTGTGTCCTTTTGTTTTGACCCTATGCATTTTGGTACTAGGAAGTAATTATGGTGGAGCTGTTTATAAGCAGATAAATATGCATAAATGATGATACTTATTCATTTGTTTGAGTTTTAGAAGTCATCAGTGTTTTCTCTAGGAATGATCTAAACCTAGCCTAAACTGGTAAATGGAAAACTGATTACTTTTTCAAGGCATGTGCTCCAGTCTTTTCCCTGAGAAGGATTCTTTTCTTTTCCTTTCCTTTCACTTATTCTTCGTGTTCTCCTTGTCTTTGATACATTACTTTTACCCATTCTTGGATTATAGTTTGACCTTGATGAGGTGAATAGAGAAGTGAACTGTCTTGGTAAAGGATATCTTTATTCTTACGTATCTATTTGTTCTGTAAGCTGAGGATTATGCATGTTAGAAAAGAGTGAATCATTAGCAGCTTTATTTCTGGTTGTCTTTTTTTCCCGTGGCTGTTTATGAACTTATTCAGCAAATGTAGTTGCCAGTAAGTTAATGTAGTGAAATATTTTTTAGCAGTGACATTTACTGCCAAGTTCTGCAGTCACTGAATATGAAGGTTACTGACTGGCCAGGTTTTTGTCTTTAAATTTATATATTTTTGAGTCGTCGTCAAGAACATTTTAAAAATTATGTGTGCAAAAACAATTCCCTGTCTTGCTAATTTGATCCTCTTTGCTCAAATGTTGTTTCCTTTCTGCTTCTAATGTATACCTAAAAATGATTAACAGTTTAATTTTTTTAATACTCTGTCTTCATGCTGAAATAGAGTACAATGTTTCTTTATTAACCCATCCACAAATAAAATTTCACATGACCAAAGTACTAGCATAAATGGAGAGAAAAGAAACTGAAAACTGTCAGTATTCAGTAAAGATCGAAAGTTTCAAGCATTTGGGATTAGAATTTGGGAGCTGGTTTTATACAGAGTGTATACTCAGTGTGTATTTTTACATATTCTGTATATACATGTATGGATATAGATACACATACATGTATATGAGAAATATACACACCATGTAATTGTCAGTCTTACTGATTGCATGCACGTGTAAAATAATCGTGCAACTTCAGGAGAAATTGGCTGTGAAGAGAATGTGCAGTGCGTGTATTGGTAATGTACATTCAGTTGAGAGTCTCATATCCAGTAAGAATGCTTTAAGTAGTGGCAGAAGCCTTAAATACCTGTACTGAGAACCAGAGCCTGGTTGCAGGTGGTCAAAATTCCACTGGCTCCAGAAAGAGCACTTTGCTAAGAGTCTTTGAATATGGGGCTACTTATTTAAGTCGTGGCTTTATGTTCCCAGACGTAACCACTCCTGACAATGGCTTCTTTGTTTTCCTGTTGAATCAGTGATAAAACTTGTGAGCTGAATTTTATTGTTGACGTATTTCAATGGCCTGCACATTTTCCAGTGGAGACTGCAGTTTTTGCAGTGATTTTTGGTAGTGAACTAAAGATTTAGATTTCAGCCTTGCTTAGATGAACGATAAACTAGATCTGTTAGAGGTGCCTTACTGGTGGGCATTTGTAAAATTTAACACTGAAGCATGAAGGACACGTGTTTAGAGTGGTGACAGTCTTGTTCTTCCAACAAAGTAAACCAAAATCCCATTAGCTACCCTGAGATAGTGTATACTTGTTTTATGAATGTATACATATTTTTATTGTTACAGGCAAAATCAAATTAAAAATCATCTTCTCAAAATGCAATTTTGTTCCTCTTAGTGCCTACCATTGAGAGTTGCTAAAATAAAAACAAATTGTAAATAATCTTTTTAATTAGTTGTTTAATTCATGCTAGAGAGTGCTCACTGTGTAGTCCATTTCATTATTTATTGGCTTCTCTTGCTTTCACATATTCTTGACTAGCTGACAGACAGGCATGATTATCCTTGAGGATAATCTTTTATTATGACGCTCTTTTATTATGAGGATATTTCTGTTTTTATAGGGAAGCAAACTGACACACTGGTTATGAATCTCTGAAGGTAGGCTCCTAAGGCTGAGCTACTTCAAACTAGAATGAAGCTTCTGACACCAGTTGTTTAGGGTATGAACAACAAATGGCAGAACCAGAGATTAAATCCAGTTTCTTTCACATTTTGTCCAGCTGCAAGTAGAAAATCAGCACTCTTCTCATCTATAGCTGGCTATTAGCTCTTTGCATGAATACATCAGAAAAGAACAACAAAAAAATAACAACTAGAATGATGTAACTTGAAACTTTTCTGTAAGAGGGGAAAGGAGGCAGAATCAGTTCCTGTTTGTTTTCTGCTGAGGGCATGCTTTCCTAAATACCATGTTGATGATACCTTTAAAACAATAAATACAAAAAATATGAAATTATTTATTTTAAAGCTTATTGTTACTTCTGGCAAAAATACCTGTTGTAATTTCCAAAGTTTTCTTCATAATTCTGTTTCTACAAACCCGTTAAAATCCAGACCTGAAACCCTCAAGCTGCAGATTTACCTGAAGTGGAAAGTGTATATGTGTGTGTAAAACGCTGGGATATTATCTCACTTGGATATTTTAGTAATGGAAGTTACATAGTGCTTAGCCATTACCTCTAGCAATTCAAATTAAATTTTGGAAATTGCTGCAAATGGAAATCCTGTCCTCAGAAAAGCACACAGACCCTGATTTAGTGCCCAGCTCTTCTCTTTGCATTTAACTTTATTGATAATTCCCAGGTTGGAATACAATTTTAAGTTTTCTTCCAGGCTTGATTTTACATTAAGACCTTCCTCTTCAGC
>NW_009629936.1:23577-26927 GCF_000690535.1 Cariama cristata
AAGGTGGATCGCCTGTCCTTGCACCCTGCCTGAGAGCCTTTGGAGCAACATACATTATAAGTAACTGTAGGAACAAATGCCCCTGATCTCCTCCTCCCAGGACTTTAACACCAAAACCCTGTTTCTCTGTGGGCTCCTGGAGGTTGCAGATCCAGTATAGAGGGATTAAAAATTCTTTAGATTTTTTTTTCCCCCTACAATCATCTTATGCTTTCCACGGGTTTTAGATCAAATGCTACAGAACCCAGCTGGTTTAAGTTTTATTAGGTTACTGCTTCCTCCTCCAGAGAGCCCTAAGCCTCTGTTTATTTTGGGGGCAGGGGGAGAGGGAGAGCTCTTCCTCCTGCCTCACCTACTCTCCTCAGACATCAAAGCAAGCCAGTTTGCTGCTCCTAGCTTAATCCTCCCTTTCACCCTCCCACCAGTGTTCTGCAAATTTCCTTGTATTCTTCTCAGAGTTATCCAGTGTCCATGATACTTGTCAGCAGGTTAACTTTTGCCCTGGAGGTACTTGCTGGGAGGCAGAGCCCCTTTGGCAACCCTTTCCCCTCGACTGCCTGCAACTGCAAGTCTCATACAGCTGGACAGGTAACTGTCTGGAAAGGAAGGAGAGCACTGCATGAAGGGGACATAAATTAGAATAAAACAGTGCCTGTGGTAGCATTTCTGTGAGATTGCTGCTTTTGGAGGCCAAGAAACTGTGTCGGTAACTGCAGCTCCCACTGCATGAAAATACCTTCTAGACAATTCTTAACTAGAAGCTGAAATCCTTTGGGAGTGGAGGAGAAGAGGGGTCAGCTAATCAAAATCGTGTCAAACTGTTCCTTTGCTTGGGGGTAGAAGAGCAGGGACAGTCTTCTAGTACTGTGTGGCAGTTCAGCCGGTTAGCAGCTGCCCAAATATAGTGTCAATTTAGGCCAAAGGACCTATCATGTCCTAACAAGGTGTTTACTACCAGCCTCTTGAAAAGTTTGCCTTAGAATTGCTCAATCTTTGGGTTTAGGGAGTAGGTTAACTTTTACTGATACTTACTGAAAGCTCCCCTGCCTCCCCCCGGCCCTTCTGTAGCCAGGTGCCCTACCCTTTTGGGTGGGCTTTTAAATTTTTGCTATACTGAACATACTTGTTCTGAAAAATTTTCAACCGGCATGGTCTTTTTAAATGAGAAGCCAAGCGACTACAAATACTTGAATTATCTCAGTGGTGCCTTCAGCACTTCCAGCATCAGAAAGCAGCAGGTGTACCCTCAGTAACTCTGATGAATATTTCAGAAATTGCAACTGCACAGACAAGCAAATGAGGGATATCTTGCACTAAAAATGGGAATTTATAGCATTGAACCAATTATTAAGCTGTATGGGTGCAACCTCTAATATTGTGCCCCCTCTTCCACACTGGCTGGGAACGCCTCCACCTCTCAGGAAGGCTGCATCCGTTGTGGCAGGGAGGTCTTGGCTTAGCTGCCCAGAAATAGCTAAACTGGCAAATATTTTTAGTGTCTTAGCACACAAGCTTTAGGAAAGCACGTATCAGTTAAAGAATGGTATTTCCATTTGTGAAGAAGCATCTAGAATTTCTTTGCTGAACAAGGACAGGAGCGTCATGTTTAGGAGTCAAATAAGCTGTGCTGTAGAGAAGTGGCATATGTCTGCATTATAATAATGATTTTGTTGGTCACTTTTTCACATGTAGAAGTGCCCTCATATAAACCTTTATGGATAGTGATGCAACTTTGATGTGCTCTAGGTACAGTGAGCCAGTCTCTGTTCTCTACTTTAACCTTTTTTTTGGCCTCACCTGTTAGTCTCAAAGGCTTTATGTTAATGCCAGATCATAGTAAAGATAGGGAAAACTTATGGTGGATATATTCAATTAACATAATCTAGAGATAAGCAGGTGATTCAATTAAACTTTATTTTCATCAGTACTTGTTTTTTGTCTTTTAGTCATTAATCTGTAATGATTTTTGCTTTTTTTTGAAAAAAAAAGGAAAGGAAAAAACCTCTCTTAGTCCAAAGCAAGAGAAAGTTATTTTAACAAACAATGCTTGTTAATATGGATGCATTACTGCAGATTTTAAGACCCAGAATTTCCCAATATCAGTTGTAGGAAAATGTGTTGTTATTTTCCATCTTGAAACTCTGTAGTAGTAAACAGGAATAAATTCCAGCTTTCAGCGCTCTTCACCTGCTTGCTACTTTTTCCTAATTCAAATTCAGAATCAATATTTTTTTCTTCTCATACCATGTCATCTGAGAACAGTCCATGCAGACTTTGAGGACAAAATTCCACAATTTTGGGCTGTCTTTTATTCTTCACACCCCTCCCTCCCCATCCGTCCCCGCCTTCTGAGGATTTAAAGACTATATTATTACCTAGCATTTGTGCAATGCAGTATTCAAGTAGACCGTTAATTGACATGCACAGTATTGTATGCTTTACGCTGGAAGAGAAAATAAGCAATTTGCTTCATTTTGCAGAGCAAGTTCTAACTGTTATTGAAGTGTATTTGTAGTTGCATATTTTCCAGTAAAGGTGACAGATTACTTCAAAGCTGGTATTTTCTTTTTGTTAAACAAGGTTCTCAAATAGATCCATCTTGCCCACGTATTCTATTCTTGCCAGTTGGCTTTGAAAGCTGGTGCTTGGGCTCATCGTTCAGAACTAGCTTCCAAAAAATGAGGTCCCATGCTGTTTCTATCTATTGAGCTGGTAGGGGCTGGAAGGATCTGATCTGAAGCCAAGGCGAAGACTGAATTGATGGAATCATATCTAACGGGTTTGCCAAGTACTGCCTAGTCATGAAGTTCCACTTTCTGAGAAAGAGCACTGAGATGAAGGGTGGCAGAGCGTTCGCCATGATATCGGCTATCCTCAGATTTCCTTCCCTGGACTTAGAGTCAAGCCACCACGTAGGAAAGAACTAGCTTTTTGTTGAATGCATTTTTACAGGTTTACATCTTGTTCCTTTCTTCTGCATGCTGCTTCCCCATTTTCTCGCCAGTTACATATATGCATTTGAAGAAGAAAAAGCTTACTGCCCTTTATTACAGTATTACACGTATTTTGACCATACGCGATGTACCATTGCAGAGGCATGCTTGCACATTCGGTATGCTTACTTCCATTTGATGCTGTCTGCACACACACAGACTCTGTTTTGGGTGAATGGCAACTACTCAGTGGGACTAGATGGAGGCCAGTTCTCTTCGGGGCCAAATTCTGCATCTAAAGCAGGTTCTAGTTTTCTAGATTCAAACATAAGATGGAGAATAATACCAAGATCATGCACTTCTTCAAAAAACTACTTGGCAGCATTGCTTAGAGTCGGGTGTGTGGCCCCCCCCCCC
>NW_009629936.1:26937-34195 GCF_000690535.1 Cariama cristata
AGCAGCTTTCATTTGTGAGATAGTGAAAGCTAAGGTCTCTTGTCTATGTTCACTTTTTATATAAACTGCCAGGATAGTTTCTGAAACCGCAGTGATGATACACATCTGTGTGTGAGATCCAATTTGTCACCAGCTTCTTCCAATATCTGGCAGAGAGCAGGACCTAAATGAAATCCAGTTGAGTGGAGCTCAGCTAAGATCTGATAGAGGTGACTTTGATAGATCAAATGGTTGAAGAACTTGGTGGAGTCTCTGTAGATGTAATCTATTCAGCCACTTTTAAATCAGTTCGCAGTCTTCAAGTCTTGCTCATCTTCGCAGCTGTTGCAGTGATCAGAAACAAAAGGGGAGTTTTGCCATTGTCTAGGCAAGAGATTGCCTAGGGTGAAAACAATTGCTATCTTGCCTCAGTCATCCGTGCTTGCAGTCACTTCTGTCTTAAGCTGTTGCAGTGGTCTGTATGTGTAGGCTTTAATTCAAAATCATTGGAAACAGTTTAGCTGGAAAGACTCGATTACCAGCCTTTACTGTCCTTCCATTCTCCCTCCTACTTCTCTTCATCTGTCACCTCTCCAACATGATGTTTTTATTTCGGTTTTTGTCAGTGTACTAGGCTGCATGCCACATTCAGCTGCGCTAGCAGTAACCTCCAGACTATGAAGGAATGGTCAGCTGGGTCTAGTACCTGCTTCAGCTAATTCCTCCTGTGCATCCCAAAGATTACTGGTAAAATTTCTTATCTTAATGTATAGTGGAATGAAATGGAAAGAGCACCCTGCTTTGGCACCCCATTGTCTTTAATCAGATGCCTATTAAATGGTTCTTGAAATTCTGAGTGCAGCTATCTACAAAGGTCTGTAGCTCAGATCATAATGATCTAGAAATAAATAATCAATAAATAGCCTGAACGATGCAGAAGGCATAAGTTCCATAAGTTAAATACACATTTTTTGAAACTTCTTTGGAAAATATATCTAAAGCCTGGCATTCCCACCCAGAGGGTCATATAGAAAGTGTTTAGTTTTGTAGTTCATTGCATCACATATGCAAATACCTATGCTGAATGTATTGTTCAAATAGTCAGTAACTGTTGCAGAAATACAACATTTCAGGCCTGATATGAACCCCCAATCTTGTGTTTGGATTTTGTTTAAATGTGTACTGATAAGAGCACCTAGGACATTACTATCACCTGAGAAGTAACCAGCACTTTACCCTCCTTGATGAACCATTCAATAAAATTTGTTTATTGTAAGTGGATTTTTTTTTTTATTAAAATGCCTACCTGTTGTACTTACAACATAAATAATTTGTTTGAATCATCAGGTGAGTGCTGTTAAGTTATAGTGAGTGAGGAAAATTGCAAAAACACGAATTAGGGTCCCTGTCCTTAAGTGTATTTCAGTTTGCATTTTGATAGCAGTTTAGAAATGTTATCGCCTGTTTTGTCACAGACATAATTCACATCTTTCTTCAGGCACTGTAAACAAGAGAAATGGTTTAATGGCTCCATAAAAGGCACTCTGTGCTGATAGCTGAGATTAGTCCCTTTAGTAATGGATTTTTGTGTGTTGGGGGAAGGGGAGGGCTTGGCGGAGGTAAATGTACTGGAAAAGAATCTTGGAGATGCTCTGATGTATCTGAAGTGCCTGCTGCATTTCTGTGTGTATTGGGAGGTAGATTTTTATAAAGTGTGACAGTGTTGGCTTTATCAGTACAGGGGCCTTCTCTTCTTGCATTTGAAATTTTACAAAGTATTACCTTGGGTCACTTCAATCAGCCTGGCACCTGGAGTTGTAGTGATATTAACTTAAATATTTTTACATATTCTGTCTTTTCGTCTGGCTGTTAAGGAAATCAAATCCCCTCTATTCAAATATGTTCTAAAAAATCTCTCAACTTACATTGCGTGTTAACAGTTTCACCTCATTTCACCTTTGATCATAAAAATGAATGAGTTTATTTACTAAATCAGGTTTAGAGGGTGATTTGAGAGCATAAATGTGAAAAGCAGTTCAGAAATATGGAGCAGAAATGTTTAGGGCATAACTTACCGTGACTTCTGGTTACTTTCTTTTCTCTGCAAGTACACAAAGTCTTTTAACTTAAAACACACAAATATAGTATTACTTAGGGGACATTGGAGCTCACTCGCACAAGCAAGGTTGCTGCTGTCAGTTGATTTTATACCATATGGTAAACGCTCTTGCCCTACGAGTGTTCATAGTAAGACAGACATCTTTGTCTCTTTGGTCAGTGGAATCAAGATTGCCTGCAGTTAGCCAACACCATTGAATTACCAGTAATATTTAAAAAGATGTTTAAATCAATTCTTCTTCTTCAGAAAATAAAACAAGATTTTATTTTGTGTTCTGGGCAGGAATCTGAAGTTTGAAAATTATAAAAGGAGAAATGACTTGCAATTTCACATAAAATATTCCTCATTTATTCTTCATCTTGAATAATCATATCTTGAATTGAATAATAACTTAATTGCTTTTATATTTGATGCAGTGCATTTCTGGGGCTTTCTCAAAAGAAGTGATTCGGTTCTATCTGTACAGAGGTGGTACATTTCCTGTTTCTCAGGTCAGGAAGTATACAAATCAGTCTCCTCTAAGGCAAACCAATTCCTCCTTTAATTTCAGAGTTACTAATAAAATTATTCTTCGTTTGAGTCTTAAACTGGTGTTATTATGAACAAAATGTTGGAGATTAGGCTGTTGACACATAGCAAAGGAGAACAGCACTTCAAAATGAGGGGTAGCAGGCTTCACCCTGTGGTTTTTGTGTGTTCTGTGCAAGTTTACTTCGTAGTGAAATTATTACTGTTTTGTATAAAATCTAGGTCTGTACAACAACACATTATGTATAACATGCCAGCCCTCTTACTCTGCAGATAGAGATACATTTATGCACAGAGAATATGCATACAGTAACATGTTATACCTTAGCCAATGTGCTACAGGTGGTAGCAGTCCTGCTTGCCTTATATCTGCATGTTGGCTTCGGAGGAGCTCCAGACAGGGTCTGCAGATTGAGTCCATTCTGATACTGATAAGCCTGACTTTCCCCAGTAGTTGAGATGAGGTGTTGAAGCCATCCATCTAAATATACGTTGTAAGATTGTTTGCCTTTCAAGTTTGGAGGTAGTTATCTGTAAAAAATCACTGAGGATGAAATCTTGGCCCTTGGTCACTTCTTAATAAGATCGTTATTAAGGCAGAGTGCCCGTTACTTTAATAGGGTTGAGACTCTGTTCTGGGGTTAAGTAAAATGAATTTGCCATCAGGAAGAAAGAAGTGGTGAGGAGCTGGTTGTTTGAAATGTCATTCTGTTAATTTGGATGTGTTGGTGGCTTGGTATGCTGCACTAAAATTAGATTGTATAAATAAGCAGCCTTGTTCTCAAGAGAAAACGGATTGAAAACATGATATAAAATCCAGTTTAGCAAAATGATGTATGTTTAAAATCTGTTTTAATAGGTGCACTATAAAATGAGTGTCACACTGAAATGAAGAATGACAGGTGGAGGGTTTCAGTGATGATACAAGAACTGTTTTGAATGTTTGAAATTTTATTGTTGGAATAAGTCTGTCATCTTCAGCCGCGCTTAAGATGTGATTTCAAAGGTCAAGTAGCCTTCAAGAAAGCCCCCCAAAAATGCAGTTAGTATTTTTCTCAGTCTATCTTTTTTCCTTTCTACCTCTAAAAGTGTGCAGTTAAGGAGTTACAGATAAAGCTTAGCATGGTGACTGTGTCAAGGGACTGCCTGAGGAAGGCTTTGAATTTTACAGCTACATTATCTTTCTGGTCATAGTTAAGATAAAGATCTAATATAAAATCACTTTGGACTGTAATGCTTTCCCTAAATGAAATGAAGGCGTTAACCTACTTGATTTGATACACTTTACCCTGGCTTACAAAGCTGGGAGGAAGGTGAGGTAAACTTTAATTAAAACTACAGCACAGATGCCTTCTAGCACTGTGCCCTGTACCTTCCTAGGACTGTACAGTAAGCAAAATAAAATGTACCTCGCAGCCGAGGCAGCAGGCTGGAGCCGTGTTCAGTGAAAGTAATTTAATTAGTGTTGATCATGACTCCAGATGATGGTGATTTGATAAGGAATAATTTAGTACTTAACAGCCTTTTACATGCACCAACTCCATGTGGGAAGGTAAAGCAAATTGCACAAAATGAATGTGCTGCTTTCACTTGTGCCTGTGCCAGTGAGCTGGAAAACTGCCTGTTAGCAGACGTTCAGGCTCTCAGCACTGTGATGAAATACCCAGCCAGTTCTCCGCACAGGGCTGTGGTGTGGGAGTCTCTGTACTCCCGTTATTTAAAAATAAATAAGGGAAGTAATTTTTCATAACAGATTAACTCTGAGGAAGTAGCAAAGTTAAAATAAAAAAATAAAAAAAATAGAGCAGCATGTGGCCTTTGTGTGAATATGTGATACTGGCTTTAAAAAAGAGTCTTGTTGCAGTTGCGTTTTAATTCTGTGATTCAAGTCAGAGATTGCCTACCTTTGCATCAGAGCCACCATCATGGAGTTGTGGGCCCCATCATATGCATTAAATGTGCAGCGTGCATTATCTGACCAAGACATGCACAGAGACTCAGCAGTAGAAGTTCACTAGCAAAAACCCAAAGCAAGCTACTGGATGTCAGCCTGCTTTGCTATTACAGTGGAAAGCTGACTGGGCTGCATTTTACCGTATTGTTAAATTTGAGAATCTTTATTCAAGAAGTGCATATGTGGTTTTTTTTTTATTTTAGTGCAAGTCCAGATACTTTTATTCAGGAAGAGTTCTTTCCTTGTTGTGACCTTCACCGCTTTTTTCATCTCTGTTTCTTAAGTTACTGTGCTATGCGTATGTATTTGTGTACCTGTTTTACTGTCTGCTTTTCCTTTGTAATCTTTCCAGATAATTGACTATTATCCACCAAATATAACAGCTGGATAGAGGTTTGTGAGTTTTGTGAAAGTATGTGGCAAAATAACATTTTATGTTAGTAATAACATAGTATCTTGCAGATATCTCAGCTGAAAGGCAATAGTAGAAGCTGTCACATAACAGGGTACAAGAGGACCTGTTCATGAAGGAGTTCTCTGAATATTGCCCAAGTGTGGGAAAACCAATGATGAGAATATAGAATCCAGATCTTACTCACAGATACTTATAAATCCAAGTTCATTGGTTCTGATGCTCATGTCTTAGACAGCATTTCATTTACGTCACCCCCGAACACGTGTGTGTATGCAGGTGCATTAGTATCAGAAAATATATAGTGTGTAACAAGTTGTCTTTCCTGAGTTCAAGTGTTGTAAGGGAAGGGGAAAGATGCTATTTGACGGTATATAATGATGGCCTGATTTTGTGCTGAGGTTCTCTAGCAGGGGCTGCTGCACGTACGTGGATTTCCACGGAGATGCAAGTATCTGTGTCAGACTGGAGCATGATGCTCAGACTACGGTGTTTTGGTGAAAACATCAAAAATCGGTGATAAAATTGATCTCTGAACTCTAGGCTTCTCAGAGTTCAAAAATATATTTACAACCTAATTTTATTTAAAACTTGATGAGTGTGTTTTCAGGCTGTTACATACCTGTCTTTTAGTCCTTTGTCCTCCTAGCCACTTACTTCAGATTTGTCTATGTCAGGTGAACTTTGAATTTTCTTCTGCTTTAATTTTAGTTAAGGTTGGATATGAAATAAGGAAAGTTGCCTGGCTTAAACTAATATGCTGGTTAACCTTGTCTTTACCTTTGACCTTTTTCTTAATGCAGACCAACTTGTGCTTCTAATTAATGCTGCTGTATGATTTTTTTTTTCTCAATTTGTGTCTGTATCACATTTACTATTGAGTTTGGTGAGGCTAGGATTTTATCTTGTTTATTTTTGAGAAAAATTACTGAAGCCATTTCTTGTGTATTTTTTTCAGATGTTACTTATAACTAAAGGCACATGTAATCATCCCATTTCATAAGTTTCACTGCAAATTTTCATGCATTCTGTGGGACAAAAAGATTACTGGTCATATACTTGAGACTGATATATGAGAAATTTATTTTGGAGTCATTTGTGTGGCACTTTTTGAAGTGAACTACTATTGCATTTATAGCTAAAAGCTACCTCACTAATATTACTTAGAAACATGTGGTGCCTGGGAAGTATTTTGCCTCTGACAACATTTACAGTAGTTAAGCCAAATATAAGTGGGCTGTTATTTTCCTGCTAATGAGATGGGATCCTGGCCATCATTCTATTTAACAATAAAAGTGCTAATAGCCAATGTGAAGGATCTCTGGTGTCTATTTTTCAGTTGACACCTGAAGAAATACTTGAAATCTTTATTTCCTATATTGTTTTTAGTATTACAATGGTTTAATTAATCATGTGTTTAATTAGCAGTGTCTAACTTACTTGAGAAAGCTCATTGTTAATATTGTACTTGGGTTTTAATTACATTTTCTTTCTCTTTCCAGTGGCTTTTCATGGTCTCCCTGTGAAAATCAAGAAGGAACCCCATAGCCCATGTTCAGAACTTGGCTCCGCTTGCAGTCAAGAGCAACCATTCAAGTTCAGTTATGGGGAAAAGTGCCTGTACAATGTCAGGTAAAGCAATCGGGAGCATGTTTGCAGTGAGAACTGCTGATTTAAATGAGGACTGACTAAAGAGTAATAAAACCATAATAGAGATCTTAAAAAAGTTACCTCTTCAGCAGATAACAGACTGATGAGATAATGCATTTAGCTGATGAACACTGATGGAGTTTTCTACAGTTGTATCAAACACATAGCTGTTTTAGAGCAGTGTTTTTCATGAAAATGCATATTCTCCATTCCTTCTCCATGGGAGATAGCCAGAGTTTAAAAACCCAGTATGCAGCATGAAATAGAAGGAAAGAAAAAATGTTTTCTGCAAGTTGTGTTGAAAGTGCTTTCAAAATGCATTACGCACATTAGGAAGGAGAGAGAGAACCGTGTAACAGGCAAGAGATTGGCAGGTCTGAGCAACACATTAGATATTTGACAAGTTTTGCAGATGTTACATGTGTGTATTTGTGGGTGATTACAATTTAAAATAGTATTTCATTAGGCTCTGCATCTTTGTTACCTGTTCAAAAGCAAATTGTCTTCTTTTATAGGGATAGATAATAAAAGCTTTATTTATTTGTGGGTGATGGAGGGGCTTGATACCACTGCATTCTTTATTGACTTTCTTTTGGTTTGCCCTTACATGTCACTC
>NW_009629936.1:34213-36823 GCF_000690535.1 Cariama cristata
TGAAGGGTTTCTATTGACATTTCGGTCTATTTTAGAATCTTTCATCTAGCTTGTGAGGTTTTATTCTCATGAATGTACTACTAAAACTGTTAGCACTTAAAGCATTTACATTTAACTTTTTGGATATGAAAGGGGGGGAAAAAAAAGTGGCACCTTTTGCCACTCACAGAGGAGTGATTTTGATTTCAAAAATTGATGGATTTGATGGGTGCTAGGGGACCTCACATAGGAAAGTATGCAAGTTCGTGCTTGCTATCTGCCTAATGTTTGCATTTTTCCTGTTTAGAAAGATAGATGATCAAATTGTGCTTAAGTCCTTTCCTAATTTGGGACACCTTTGAAAATAGCATCTGTGTATTTGTAGGACCAGCACTTTATTTTTTTGGGGGATGGGGTGGGGGTGGGGGTGGGAACTGTTGGGAAAGGCTGCTGACATCCTAGTATGGCTAACTAAGCCAACATACCATTGTTTTTCTGGGTCAGATCCCTTCCCTCTAGCTGTATTGTTTTACTGTCTAACTTTGTGTTTTGTGCAAGCTCTAAAAAAGAGCTTTTTCAGGCACTGCCAACTCTTCGTGCTATAGTCCGGGTGCTTCTACTTTTAGATATTTTGTATACCTCCTGTTAGAATGTCACTGTAAGATCGAATCCTTTAAAAATACACTTATGTGCCCCAGAGAAGAAAATGCTGCGTTGAACCACTTGCCTCTAACATGATTTTTTCTATGCTCTTCACAATGTAAAGCAGAGAATTCCTCCGCCCCAGACTGGTTAATAAGGTAACTATAATAAAAGGCTTATAAATGTGACACTTGGGGCTTTTTTTTCTGGACGTAGATGCTACTTCTTTTTCTTTGCAGAGAAAATAACCTGACCTTCTTTCCTTTTGTCTTACTGATAGTGCCTATGATCAGAAGCCACAAGTGGGAATGAGGCCCTCAAACCCACCGACGCCATCCAGCACTCCTGTGTCACCACTGCACCATGCCTCCCCAAACTCAGCTCAGACTCCTAAACCTGACCGGGTTTTCCCTACCCATCTCCCTCCATCCCAGTCCATTCAAGACAACAGCTTCCCTATGGACCACAGGTAAAACACAAAACACACGAGGGACCCATGCAGAAGGTGTTTCAGTTGTGGCTGCAGTTCTCTTTTATGGGGTAGCACTGGCTTTCTGCCCACAATTATTTCCTTTTGAGTTGGCGGACCAAGGTGAAAACCAGCAAGATTCAGAGTGTCAGAAGTATGCGTGTTTTGTGAAAGGCTGGCATCCGGCTTGGTGCACTTCAGTAGGAGTTCATATTGGCAGTGACAGAGTTTTAATGACCTGCTTCTTCTCTCATGCGAATGTGATTACAGGGTGCTGGATAATCTCATCTAGGCCTCCTTTCCCACGAAACGTTGGGCCAGATGGTCTTTCAAGGTCCCTTCCAACCTGGGCTATTGTGTGATTCACTTGAGGCTAGTAAGCCCTAGAAGGTAATGAAGTCACTAGCAGGCATGATCCTGACTGTAAATAATCTGGCCTCTTGCTAAGCAGTTCACCTATCTAAGAGATAAGTGACCATGTTGCACTGTTACTGCTTCAGAATATTCTTTGGAAGGGTGGATCGCTTTTCCAACCCCTTTTGAAATGTAGCATTTCAAACAAACTAAGATGCCAACATAAACTGTGCTTAAATAACGTCAGTCTGAGTAAAAGCCACAAGGGCTGGAGACTAGAATTAAACCTTAAACTGTCCTTAAGTCACCTTGTTTTGTTTTGATATGTTAGAAATCCCCAGACAACTGACTATCTTAGCTCCATTTTGCAACAGATATGCTCCCTGGATTTCCCTGATTTTTGAGACCAAACAGTTGTTTGTGGAATTCTATTTATGCTAACCTTTATTGCATGAACCTGTTTTTGTCTGCTGTGTTGTGTGACTGCTCTGAGCATTTAAAGTTTCAACTGTATGTAAAGAGATATATATGTTCAGAAACTTGACTTAGCTCTTAAATATTAGCAAATTAAGAAGCACCTGAAAAGAAAGTCACAGTCGTTGGGAGTGCAATTTGCATGCTTCTGCTCTGCTCTAATAAGGGCTATTATCTCCAGGGATTTCTGCAGATCACTCTGAAGGGAGTTGCCAAGGTTTATATTGCTGGTTTGTGCTCTGCTGAGATAGTTTTAAATACCACCTAAGGTTCTGTACATACCCTTCTGGCAATGAAGAAACACTGAATCGGCCCCTTCGGCATAGTCACTGTCTTTTCCCCCTCCATGGACTGTGGTCTAACCATGCAGACCCCCAGTGAAGCCAGGCAGTGGTTTTGATCACAGGATGGTGGATAAATGTGTTTCTGTATATACACCAACGTCAAGTTATCAGGAGACTGAAATCTCGAGAATTTAAATGGTTTCTGTGCAGAGATCAGTAATAAGATTTTTCAGATGAAAAAATCTTTTTCTTTAGAGCAACTTGTAAAGAGACTACTGAAGCTGTATGTCAGCCCTAATTTGAGTATTTATAGAGATTTGCATACACTTTAATATATTTATCTATACCCATAATACTTGCTCTGCACAAGCTTTGTAGGCTCTTTACATGATTCTCCTCCCAACACGC
>NW_009629936.1:36854-61354 GCF_000690535.1 Cariama cristata
CCCCCCCCATCTTTGATGTTCATATTCTTCAGGGCATTTTGCACTAATGCTTCCTTTCCGTAATAGAACATCATGTATTTTAGTGAAGTCCGAAATAGCTGACTCAGGCAAAAAAAATGACATTTTTCTCCTTTTTTTAAAGAAAGGTACAATTATACTGGAAGATATTTTTTCCCCATTTTCGTATTTATTTTGAATCTTCTCACTTACAGGTGTTTGAAGCAAATGTGTACTTCATATTTTTGTGAAATACAAATCTTTCCACTTTACAAGGTGATATGCTACTACAATGAGTGTATTCAGAAAATGTCATTTAAACAAATGACCTACCTACACGAGTTTGTATAAATCTATAACTCAAGGCATATTTCTTTGGAACATGCATTGGTAGTATAAGATAGCATTAGTATCTAGAACATACAGCCCATACATCTTCATACAGGGCGTGAATATATGAACCATAAGTGGTCCTAACAAGTACCAACAGGAATCAAATCCACTTGTAAAAACAAATGGCTTGATTCCATACAAAGCTTCCAGTACAACAAGTATTATTAACTTCCTTTGAGGCTTTGTGAGTGAGCCTGTTTCTTATTTTAAATTCAAGTTGCAATTTTCTGATTCACTCCTTGACAGTTCTTAATGATAATTTCTGCTTCTTTTTTTGGCTAATGAAAAAAGGAAAAGAGGGAAATGAATGCAGTGCCAGTCAGCCTAACTGTTTCATAATACATTTGAGTTTCTAAGTTTATTTTCTGCAGGTGTAGGTGGAATTGCAAACCCCAATGTTAGTGCAGTACTCTTTCTACTGCAAAATATAATATTTACAGCACCATTAAAAAAATTTTGTCTCCATTACTACATTGTAATAGTTTCTATCTCTGTAGCTCCCACAGTATTTGTAATTAAGCTATGACAGTAAATATTTGTCAGACCAAGTTCACAGCAGTATTATGACAGACACTAGTAGAGTTTCAGTTGTTTCAGAAACATGCACTACATATGAGTGAATAGTCAAGGATTGTATTCCCTGTGAAATGAAACCCCTGCATTCTTCTTCACTCACCGAGTTTTCTCCAAGAGAATGTCTGCTTTTCCTTGTGTGAACCACAGTCAGTTCAGATACAAAGTACAGGAAGCTGAAGAATGATTAGTTCTGGATTTTTTTTTTAGGGTGACAGTGAGAAACTTCCAGAGAAGGACACAGGTTTCTTTTTTTAATTTATTTTAATTTTTAAAAAAGTATGCCTTGTTCATGATGAGTGATAACAGGACTAGTAAGTGGTTTGTGCAAGAATGTTGCATCTGCTGTGGATTAATGCAGACACAATATTACTACAGTGGTGGTAACCACTACTGTGGTAACCTGCAGGAGATGACAGGAAGATTTTGTGCAGTTCATCATGGTAGGGTGGGAAAATAGCATCCTTGTATTCTCTATGCTTCTGAACCTGCAGATGTCCTAGTAATTACATTCTGGTCTTTTAGTTCAGGTAGATATGTTTTATGGAAGAAACAACAAGCATAGGTTCTTGAGTAGTGTTGCATGTAAATGAAGTTAATTTAAAACTGAATTATCAGATTTTATGCCTACTGAAGAGCATTTGGGAGTAGTGAATGGCAGTGTGGCTTGTATGGATGACTTCTTCCATGTAGAAATGACCAAGGGAACAAGTTAAGGCAGGAGGTGAATTCTTAGGCATTGTTTCTCTTAGGAAAAATTTGCACCCTCTCCTTTTCCTGGGATGCTTACATTCCCTTCCCATTAGAGCTGGAATGCAATGCCAGCCTTGCAGGTAGATCTCCCACAGCGCTATCCCTGAGGGGACAGAACTGTGGAATTTTACCCTGGAATGATTCCAGATGTTACAGCAGACAATACCCTTTATTCAAAATGTTTGTGTTTACTGTAGTCAGAATGGCTTCCATGTAACAGTAAGAATGGTAAGAGTAAATTAGAGTACAAGCAATATGTCGCTAATACTCATGAAAGAACAGAGAACTCTACCTAAGCCTCCTTTGTATTACTGTGGTAGGATGTCAGTCTTGCTACTGGTTTGAAGCTGGTGCATTTCCTGTTTACCTTTTCTGTTGAGAGAAGATACTGAAAGCAAAGAACATGGTGGTGGGGACAGGTCTTAGAGCTAGTATTAATAGGTGGGGGTTGGTTTTGTTTCTTTGCTTGTTGCTATTCTACAATGCAAGTGATCCTGATGGGAGCACTTGGCATGACCATAAGCAAAATGTTTGCTACTGAGAAGGTGATACAGCCACTAATCATGGCCTGTGAAGATCTTTGGGAAATAGAATGTGGCTCAAGTCCTTTACATGACCTCTCTAACTTGTGTCCTAGATTTCGCCGCCAGCTCTCTGAACCTTGCAATTCTTTCCCACCTTTGCCTGCAATGCCAAGGGAAGGACGTCCAATATATCAGCGCCAGATGTCTGAGCCAAACATCCCCTTCCCACCTCAAGGTTTTAAGCAGGAGTACCACGATCCAGTTTATGAACACAACGCTATGGTTGGCAGTGCAGCCAGTCAAAATTTTCCTCCTCCTCTGATGATTAAACAGGAACCTAGAGATTTTGCATATGATTCAGGTAGGTGGGACTCTCCTTTAGTTCTGCATAGTAAAGTAATAAGTGAGTCCAAGCCAATGCTATTGATATTTTGATTGTATGAATTAAAACTTGCTCTTTTGGCTTCTAAGTCTCCTGAAGTAATTTATATCTGAGATAGCTCACGAAGTAATAAGATTGCTACATAGTACAGTGTGACTTGTGCCACCATTGCTTGCCCTGTAAAGGATTTCATTTTCTAGAACTCTCTGTCCAGAAAGTGCACAGGTTAAAGAAGCCAGAGAAGAACAAATCATGAGTGCAGAATTGAGCTTTGCTTAAGAGGGGGCTTGTTCTGTACTATCTCGTCTCTGACCTCTGAATTTGTGTGCTCCGTTTTACGAGCTCTTTCATTTGTCTGCCAGAAATAGAGGACTCTTTCTCTTCTTGCTTGCACTACTTTAAATCAGGAGTAACTCCGCTGAAGTGGGGTTTATACAGCTATAAAACCAATGAGGGAGAAGAATCAGCCAAATTGGTGTCAGCTTCTCAGTTTGTGCATACTGCTGTGTTTTGTGGAGGTGCATAATCTGTGATGCCAGGTTGCTGATGTAGAGAATACGCTGCTGCTATTAATAATGTTTATTATGATTGTGCTTATAGGACAACTGGAATGGAACCTTATTGCTCTACAGACAGTACAAAACAGAGGAGGTGGTAGCAGAGCCTGCTCTCAATAGCTTCTGGTCAAAACAGAAAAGATAAGCAATAGAAAGGATAAAAACATAAATCAAGGGAATAACATTGTAAATATTTGCCACAATTTAAACATAACATTTATATTATACTTGGGAAAATAGAGAGAGACTTGGGAAAGAAAAAAAGGAGTTTAGTAATGATTACCAAGTAGCAAGGAGAAGGAAGATGGAAGGTTGGTATGGAGGGAAGCTGAGATTAAATAGCATGGAGTGGGCTAGGTGGGGAAAACAGTTAATCCCTATGGAGCCAAGAAAATGCAGTCAAAACATGTTTTTCAGTTTTGGTGTAAGTGATTTCTGCAGCTCCTCTTCAGTCTCTGCCTCTGTCCTGCTTTGTGTATGCCACACGGTTGAAAGAGAGGGCTTTCAGCGAGTCCTTACCGTGCTTCTGGAGGGGAGGGTACATTGTGTTCATACGCATGCACGCTTAGTTCGGTGGGGGGAATGGGTGGCCCTGACTTCAGTCTGACTCTCCCTTCTTCTGGGTGCTGCAGTACCTGCAGTGCTTTCCTGCTGCTTCAGTTTCTGGCTAGATACTTTTGCAGTTTAATTCCCAAAGGCTACATGGCAGCTGAGTTGAGGTCTCCTTTGAAAGTTTAGCCCATGACAAACTATCTTGCAATTTGATATAGTGGAGAACTGGTTTTTATTGTCTTTTCTGTAGCTAACTTAACATTGTCTATTTAGTGGGGTATTTTGTGGTATTGTTAATGTGAAGTGTTTGTTTTAGAGTTGATCTCTATGTTAGAACAAGGGAATTTGGAAAGTAGAGCTGCTTTCTCTTTTCTTATTCTTGACAAGCACAGAACCAATCTGTAGGTAAATTTGAGTTAGGCCTATACAGGGAGGGGGCCAAGGGTGAAATATTTCTCCAAGTTGAAATACAAGACAAGATGAAAATGAGTTCAGATTACAAGGATCAGATCTAGAACTAAACCTGTTCATTGATGAAGGCTCTGAGATACTTGCCTTTGGCAGTCGTGTATCTTCAGCCTTACACAGCAGCATGGGAGAGACTGTCTGCATAGTTAATGTGGCGATGGATAATAAATGGGGGACTGCAGCTTCAGGCACTGCCAGTCCCTTGCAACCTTCACAAGCACCGTTATTCATCCTGCTAAATTAAAGGCTGAAAAAAGGCCCTTTTGTAAGCATGCTTCATATTTGGCTAGGAATTGAGATCTCCTTATTGCATACTATTACTTTAAATCTGGGTTGGCTGCTAGCATTCATCTTTCTTTGGAATATTCTTTATGGAAAAAAGTAGGAAATTTCATTCTGAAAGAAAGATGTGCAAACTTGTATCCAGTCCTGTCATGTCTTTTTTTTTGTGCCAGCAAGAACAACATTCCACTTTATAGTAATGACGTTCAAGCAAAATTGTTGTTTCTTTTGTAGATGAATAATTAGTTTTTAAAAATGTAATAGCTATGTAACCAGTGGTCATGAAAAATTAATCTGTTGGTATCAGGAAGTACTTTTATTGGCCTCAGAATTACTGCATTTAAGTTGACACATCTGTACACTCCATAAATTGCAGTCAACAACTGTGGTCTGCTGATATTTTGTCTTGTTACCATCTGTTCTCTAGAAACCATCATTTTCCATCCTTGCTAAGAGTACATTAAATAACCCCTTAGGAAACATAATGTATTTGTCACTGAATCATTGATTTCATTTTTCACCTATGGATGTTCAGGGAAGGAGGAATGCCAGAATGAAAAGTCTTTTTTGCCTGGTATTTTATTGCAGCGCAGATAAGAATATAGAAGCATATTTCAAAAGTTCATTGTAATACACCAATTCCTTTTGGGAATGTTTTCCTTTTGGGATGTTTTTGAAAGAGCCTCATGAAAGTTCTTTGCTTTTGTGCACTATACTTTTAGACTTTGTGGGAAGCTGGTGAATGAAAAGCATTATTATGGAATGATTATAACTCTATTAAAACATGATGTTAATTATGATATGGGAAATGGCAGATCAATTAGTTGTAATTGTAATTGCAGGTATGCAATTTCTACTGCAGAATGTTTGAGATAATGGAAAAAGAAAAATGTCAACAGAGCAGAAGCTCTTCCTTATCCATCCACACTTCTGGAAGTCACAGTGCATCATACATGTTCAATCAATCACAGCTTATTTTCTGCCATGGATTTTTTTTTTTTTTTCATGGCTGCCAGTCAGATGTATTTAGTACTTGATGCTATATCTAGCAACTTTAAGCACAAAGATGCAACCAAGGACATACAGAGCTTTAGGATTTTGCATCATTAATGAATATACTTCAGAAGGCTTCCCAAGATCTTTGTTTACAAGGGCTAATAGCAGGCATTCATTAGCACTTCCAGAATTCAGTTCATGTATGCAGGTACTTAAACAAAAAGGCCAAACTTTGAAACACCTCATCTATTCTGGGCTTTATTTTTAAGTAGGATCTTTGCAGCCTTGATCATCCCTCCTTAATGTAGTGTATTTGCAGATACACAAAGGTACAACTCTAGCTATGTGTGTATCAATTAGTACTAAAATCTAGTTTTAAAATGACATATTATTAAGTTTAAATCTCATATTTTGTTTTGCCCAATTGAAATAGTTATTTTGGTTGGAAAGTTCTTTTGTGGCCATGTCTTTGGGAACTTTGAAATTTGTTGCATGATGGTGTTAGAGATAGTAGAGGACACATGGTAGTAGAGGAGGAATTGTTGCTTGCATATACTTATTACTGATTGCCAGGAATTTATCTGTTGAAATCTAGATAGATTCAGTCTTCCCTAAGCAGTTTAGAGGCATTAGTAGGGCTGTTCTCACAGTTACATTTTAGGGTAGCCTCACAATTAGTACGCCTGAACGGACCTTAGAAAATCTGGATTCTTTCCCTGTCACTTCCAGAGTTTCCTTGTAAGCTACTAGTCGAATCACTTAAAGAATGAACTATCCAGACAGAATTGCTAGCCTTCATATCTTGCTTTCTGAGTTGCTCATCTCTTTAATTCCTGAGACCTCACAAACAATAAATACCTTGTATTGGCATGTGAGAATTGATGGAGAACTGCCCCTCTGTTAAGAGAGATGAGCGGAGGCAGAGAGACACATCAGAGATAGATAGATAGATAGATAGATACCTATTTATTTTGGGTACCCAGTTAGGACTGGATGATTCTTAAAGAACGTTATGTATTATATACGTTCAAAGGTTAGCTTCTAAGGACTTTCTCTGTATTTCTAGGCGAGGAAGTATGGGAACATCACGTTAGGGTCCCTGTGTAAGTACTGCAAAAATAAGAAATACGAAATACGAAAAATCTGGCAGAAGCAATGTGACTACTTCGGAAAACTTCATTGGGGCTGGAATGGGCTTTGATGGGGCCTAAAATTGACCATTCAGCTGTATTAATCTTGAGGTCATCTTTTCCTTTCTTAAAACGTTCTACCTCATTAAGTACACAACTTCCAGCCTTTGTAGCAAATGAAGCAGGGGCTCCACCTGCAAAGCTGTTTACAGCATGGCTCTCCTTCCTCCAAACTGTTTTGACCTGTGCACTCAAGAGACAAGTGCTGAGGCAAAAGGCTGTATCATAATTCATTTGCAACAAAGGAGTTGTGTCGAGGTTGCGCAGGAAGTTGTAATCACGACACTTCTTAACCTCCAAAGTTTGGTCTTATTAGGTATTAGGATGTTGTTAACATTCTACCATTCGTGTTATAAATGTGTATTTACCTAGTGACTGGGAATGGAATAAAAAGCAAGAGTCCTTTCAAATATCTGATGTGGTGGTTTATGAAAAGCTAATCAATGTGAGTTAACGTGGAAAAAGATCCCTGGTTAGCATATCCTTCCTTAGAGATAAGCTGACACGTCCTTAGATTTGGGAGTTTGTAGAACAGCATAAGGGAATGTGTTGAATTAAAATTTCAAGGGAAAAAAGAATTAAATTTATTTCTCGGAAGTATATTTATTTGCAGATTGCTTTTTTCCCCCCTTTTTTAAACAACAGTTGGATATTCTATTGTACTTCTTCAAGGTAAAGTTTAGATGTTTGGAGATGCTACTATGAATGAAAAAAGGAAATCTTAGCTGTCAGAGTCAGTGCAGGTTTGCTTTTTCCAGGATATTCTCTAGTGCATTGACCAGTGCAGCATATAAAATGACACAACTCATGGTGCTTCTACTACTGTCTTTAATTACAGTCTTTTTGTACAGTGCTTTGAAAACATAAAGCACTGTATGAGTCCTAAGTATTATTACTACAATTATTCCCCTGGGAGATTATTTCAGAGACTAATAGACTTCACAGTTAAGAATTATTTCTTGATCATAAGCCTAAATTTTCCCTTTGATCAGTTCCGTTCCTTTGCTCATAGCTACACCTCTTTGACTCATCCTAAACAATTCCTTGGTATTAACGTACCACCTCTAAATCTCTGTAGACACTTTGCATGTATACTCTTCATCTGTCTGTGTGACTCGTTGAGATCTTGCTTCATAAATCCTCCAGCTGCTTAATCTTTTCCTCAAATTCTCTGTAGGTTTTCTTTTTCTTTCCTTTTTTTTTTTTTTTTTTTTTTGGTCAGGTTGCAAATATTTGCAGTATTTTTGAACATAGTTTTGTAAAATGCTCTGTGAAACAGAACTGATACCATTCTCTTCCTGGATATGGTGCTTCAGTACGTGCATCTCAAAACTGCATCTCCTTATGGCCTTAAAGAAATTCTTATACACAGCAGTACGATTGTTCTCAATGAAAATCCAGCTGGCATAAAGGCAGGAGGGGAGAAGGAATAGCGGTTTGCTCTTGAGTTCAGTAGGTTTGGGAAGTCTCTCCTTGGTTTTGGTTTTTCAGTTTTCCTGAGCCTCATTTCTGTGGTTTAAAATTTTTCACCCTCTTGTTTCAGGAGCTTGTCTTTGCTCTGTTGCTTCAGTGAATGAGTGTGGATTTTGTTCGGTAGTTAAGCTGCAGTGCACTTTGTACTTGCTCTTAAGACACATACACACAAATCTGCTGTTGGGAGTTACGACAGTAGAAAATAAGAGCATCTGAGGGGGAAACTTGGGAAACCTGGACTTCAGAAGATTTCTGTGAAGGGCAGAATTTTAACTTTTCACTTGCTTCCCATCTAGCTGATTTCCTCTATTCACTAATTCTGTCTGAAAGAAATCTGTAGTCAGAACAGAATTCATTTTGTAATATTATCTTTATGAACAAAGGAAAACCTGAATGCCAAGTTAATGTGAGTATATAAGCAGGAGACCATACATCTATTTTTGCTTTCAAAGCAGACAATACAATCTGAAAAATTGTCCTGCAGTCCTTGTTTTTCAAAGAAATGGATAAATATCCTCTAAATCTACAGTTACAGTAAGTGGCACTGGCTAATGATTTGATTTGAGGATTGAGAGCGCAGTCTGGATTTACTCTTTGTGCATTAACGCAGGTCAAATGGACACAGGCTGCATTTTAAATCAGTAATGGAAGGCTGAAGCCTGCCTTAAACCAATCACATCAGCCTTGCCCAAGACTGATAGATCCCGAGAGACTGAGCCCTGTGAGCACAGCTTTTATATGAATGGACTCTGTGCAGCCTGAAGTTTCATTCATAAAATGGATGCTGAAGGGGGGTGGGGGGGAAAACAACCCACACACGCCAAACCCTGGAATGTCCATTTGTGCGGAGCTGAAGGGTGTAGTGTTCCCTCAGCTGCTGCTTTTGCCAGTTGCCTTAAAGTAATGATTAATGCCGCTTGGCCCTGCCTGCCTGAAACCTGACACCATTTATGGCCTTGGTGTGTTTCTAATGTATAGTGAATGAGAAGGCTACATTCTCAAATCAGAAACATAAACAGGAACTGGTCGGTCTGAATTCCATTCAAATATGTCACTTCAGCCGTGCAGTGTTTGTCCAACTTCGATTTTACAGGCAGGGGATGGGGCGGGGGGGAAAAAAAAAACAGACGTTTTTGCAGTAAGATTACCAACAAAAGGAGCGAGAGAGAGAAAAAAATACTGCTGTCTTATTGAATTCAAAGGGATGCGATGTTTAAAATACATTTTACGGTTACTGAGGTTAATAAAAGCAAATACATTATTTTAAAGTATACTCAAAAGATCAGCTCCATGTGGAATTTCAATTCAGAGCCGAATGTATGAGCCTTTGTTTTCCTGTTCTGCTGTATAAAAAGTTACACATCGCCTAGACAGGCTGTTGACATCTGGTCTCAGAAAATGCATTAGATGTTGTCATAGATCTAAAAAACAAAGTTGTGGAAAGGAAGCTGTTTGCTTAAGGATTTTTTTCTGTATGTGTGTAATAATTCCACTTAGACATGACCTGGTGGGGCCAAATCTAGTTCTTCAGTAGGTTTTTGTCAAATGAGATGTAAGAAATTAAACTTAACAATTTTTAATTAGCTATTTTTTAGAAGGGAATGGATGTGTATCTATGAGTGCACATACTTGTAGATTTATTTTTTTTTTCCCTAATTGCTGGTCCGAAGGCTAGTGACAGGCAAAATGAACAAAATGTTCCATTCTGAATGTTTTTAAACTGCACAATGATTTGGGGAAAGAATACTTAATTTTTAGCTTGATTTTTAGAGCAGGTAGTGACTCTACTTTCATACATGTAGCTTCAGTGCACCTACGTTTTTCATGCTGAACCTGCTAATGAAAAAATAATGCTGACTTTTTTATTGCCAGGATTTTACCAATACATAGGACTCTGTTGTAATTACATAGCTTCTGATGGTATAGTGCTTTTAAAAGTAGTTGAACTAAAACCTGATCCACCAGGATTTGAGTTGTGAAATATGCTCAAGCAATTCCTGTATAGGGAGAGTGTCATTAGTTCTAGTGTTTCTACCTGAACATTTCTGTTTTGGAGAGACATAAGAGTGTTAATCTAAGTGTGTTCTGCAGGTGAACAAAATCATAGGTTTCATGATCAAAAAGAATAATTTGGTACTTCTCCCTGCAAAACACAGATCATGCACTTTTCTTAGTGATGCCTAGTGCCACCTTAGCGACTTGTTGCAGTCTAGTTTGAAGAATTGCCTTTCTTACCTAAAAAGCCCTGTCTGTTTTCCAGTGATTTCAGTGTTGCTCTTTGCCCTGGAGCTGGTTAGAGCTTCTCGTTGGTGGTAAACAGCTGCTTTCCACCAGGAGGCTAAATGTGTTTCAGTGGTGGATGAAGCGCTCCTTTGTAAACAGTTTGTCAGTGCTCTTGGAAATCCATGAACAGAAAAGTTACTTGCGGTGTGATTGTGATGTTTTAAGTTTGAGGCCAAAAGTATGATGCGTTCTAGCTTGAACATTTTGTTTTAAAATGGACGCCTTTGTCTCTGCACTTGGTAAAAATCTCTCCCTCTGCACAAACCACCTCTCCATGTACCAGAGAAATGCTTGAATTGCTCGAGTAAGCACTTTGCAAAGCTCTGCATACTCACAGGGTCCAGCTGGCACATGTGAGTGGTGCTGGGGAGCTGCGGTGGTCCCAGCTACGCGAGAGGCTTCTGCATGCCCTTCTGTGCCCGGTAGCATGAAGGGAAAGAATCTGCGTGTGTGGTGTTTCTTGCCTGTGGGAAGACAAGTGGCACAACACATTTAAGTGTGTTTATGTAGATATACCAACTCTGAATTGGTGAAATAGGAGCTAAAACCCCTGTAATTACTTTTCAGACGAAGAGGACAATTGAGGAGGATATGGTGTAAGTTCAGTTACAGGACTGGCTGTACCCACTGCCAGTGGAGTCCCTCCAAAGTTTTGGGGAGCTGATATTAATATGACTTAGTTGGTAATAAAGTGTAAATCTACAAAGTAGGCAGGCAAATAGTAAGAAGGTTCCAGTTTTAGTGTCACCACTTTGTTTCATACCTACTTCATAGGGAAGTAGGCAAGTTTCACGTTTGAGTTGAGGTGTTTGATGAATTTGAGTGACTTTTTAGCAGGCTCGCCACATAAAGGCAGCCACTCCCCAGTACCATTCACCTGAGCTGCCACACGGAGACCAAGGCCAGGCAGGTAGCTCAACTTTTCCAGCCACCCTGTTACAGATTGTGCATGCCTTCTAAGCCTTGGTCTCGTCATCTCTCTCTCTGCGCATGCATGTATGCAACGCAGTACCTCTGTATCACACTGTGATTTGTCACATGCACATAGGTAGTGCCCTGGGCCTCCAAATCTTCAGATAAAGTTGATAAAGTGAACTAAAAAGTAATTTAGAGTTAGAGTGTAACATAACAGCATGCCCTTTAGTTAGGAAGGCTATGGAAGGTCAGAAACAGGAATGGTGGAAGGATAAATCCTGGTTCAGGTTTTCGATTCTTGCTTTGCTCTGCTTCATTCAGGAGAAGACAGTCACTTCATCCTGTTGCCTGCAGAAGCTTCATCTTCCCTGTGTCTCATGTAGCTAGGGACATGGGGTGAAGTTATGTTCGTTTTGTGCAGGGTGTGATTGTGGGTCTGAAACCTTGTCCTTATCTCTGAAAAACAATTGAAAAGAGGATTTAAGGATTCCTTACCTGCTTTGAGTTACACAAGGCTGAGACAACCTAACGCTTTAAATTCAGGTATGATAATTAGTAGGGAATGCTTCCTTACCAAGGGACGACTCTAGTGTCTTTCTTGATAATCAAACCTAGAACCTGTGCCTGCTAAAGTCAGTAGCAGGTTTTTCTTGTCCTCAGGAAGTCTGTTTGGGCTTTTTCTGCTTTGATGTGTTTTGATTAAGGCACAGCAGAGCTTATTTCCAGTGTTTTTCTCTGTGCCAGTCCCAGATGAGAAGGCATTTCTACAGTGTCTAGATTACATGTAATTTTAAAACAATGCCTACTGGGAAAACATGGTTTCAAAACAACATGATATAAGGCCATATTAATTGTTTTAAGATGACTGCTATGTTGCTGTTAGCAAGAGGAGCAATGAAGAATGACCTCTAAGTATTCCAAATTAATAATAAAAGATAAATTAATTTTTTAATATCTCCATATTTTTAGTTAGTTTGGGTTTTTTTTTTAAAGGAACTCCACTGTTCTTGAGATGATGTAACATTACAATGTGAATTACCTCATTAAAAGTCTGAAATAAGCTGCTTGTGTGTCCTAAATCCAGGAACATTTTTCGTCAAAGACTAAAAAGTGCTAAAAGGTGATAGAATCAGTCACCTCAAACACTTGGATCTTGCCCTGGAAGTATTTTATGCCTACTTCTGTCTTATTTGTTGTCTTGAAACAATGCTCTAAGGAGAAGACAACATATAATTGCTCTGTAATTTCGGCACTAAAATGTTTTCTTTTGAAGTAGCTCCGCTTAGCTTGTAAAAATACTTCTGGGTCTTAGTCAAGCATTTAGTACAATTTAAAACTGCAATGCTAAATTTCATTGGTTGGACTTTTTATTAGATAAGGTAGAAATGAAAGCAGCAGGCAATTTAATTAGCAGTAATTTTTCTGGGCAAGTCATTACTTTGATGAACTTCAGAGCAATGTTTATGGCTCCTAATTAACCATGTTAGTCATTTGATTGAATAATCACTTTGGAAATGTTTCTACAATTTGATTAGAGTCTGACCCACTCTGATAGTCATAAATTAACTGATAGCACTTTAGGATAACAAGACTCTAGTTACTTTACGAGAAATAAACTCTTCCTTGCTGTATTTTTCGGTCCTCTGTGGACTGTTTAAGCACAAGCTAACCAGAAGATTAAGTAATGTTGGTACAAACAATGCTTGCCTTAAAAAGACTCCAGATGTTAATTATAATTGACTTAGGAGCATGGGAGATGAAACCCCAAATTGGCTAAGAACACAACTTCTTGAATGCATGTGTAATTCTTTATTCCGTATACTCTGCTGTATCACTTTGCAGGACTGGAGTTCATGGGTCAAAAAGGGTTTTGCTGCCAATACTAGTGAATTTTTACCTAAAATAGAAAATACCATCTGTTTCAGTTCTACAACTTCCTCTTTTTTTACGTAGATTTTTCCATTCTCCTTAAAATTCAATCAACTTGGTAACATGAGTGATTCCTTGCAGGTGAACCACTACTTGTAGCCTTGACTTCTAGTCTACAGAGCTGTACTTGAGTCGGGTGATCACTGAATCACTGATTCCTGTGGTTGCTCAGAAAAGCTGCCTGAGACGTTAGAGATTCTTGAGGCCTGAGCAGGCAGGCACTGAATGTTTCATCGAGAGAGGAGGTAATGAAGAGTTTGGCACAGATGTGCAAGAGAGACTGTGGACTGTTAGAGGAAACTTATTACTGCCCTGTGTTTCACTTGTTTTGTGAAGTCAGTGTAAAACCTCATTTTCTTATCCTGCCAGATCTTTGATACTCTTCGCTAGTCAGTGAACAGTGAAATTTAAAATCACAGTCTGAAAGAGGCTGTAGGCAGTGTTGGAAAAATAACGTCTGCTCTTTCGACCTCTGTTTGCATCTCTTAGACTTACAAGTTACTGGTAACAGATTGCATAGCTTAGGGTAGGAGTTTATCACAAGATCAAATAGACTTTGTTAAGCAAGACTTTTGATATTCAAGACGTGGGTTAAACATGGTCTAGAAGGGCAAACATTTATGGTGTATTTCTGTTTGCAAGTCCCTGTGCACAGGATGTGGCTACTTGGGGACAGTGCAAGACACATAGAAAGACATTTAAAGAACACCATTTTCATTAGTTCTGTTTGGTTTTTCTCATTCTTGCAGATTTGAGTGGAGGTGGGGAATGGCAAACAAATGTCTGTATTACTTAGAATGTGTGCAGTAATGGGGGGGAGGCATTTGTCTTTTTTTGTTTAAGCACATACAGGTGGAGGGTAAAATTGATGCATCTGAATTCCTAGATTAAATACTTAGCAATCACAGAAAATTTCATTAACCCTTCAAATCCTGAACTGGAGTCTGAAAAGCAATATCCTACTCTAAATATCCTACACTATGACATTCCTTTTATTAATGTAGAGTTTATAAGTCTTCAGTGTGATTAACAGGCTTTCTGTGTAATTGATTGAAAATGTTAGGTCGACTTAGTTACAAAGATAGATAAACAAGCGGAGTTTAAAATATTCACGCTGTCTTGTGTGGATTTTTTGGTCTGTGAATGGTCTAAAGTGTAATTGTCATGAGAGTCACCTTTTAGCAAAGTTGATTACTGTAAGGGTTTGAGTTCAAGTGCCTATGTTAGATAGGATCTATGATCCTCACATTATGATTTTCTCCTCCACCATGCCTTGTGCGTGCTGCTCTGAAATTCTGACTGTGTGTTGGCAGGTTCTCCCTCACTGTAACTTGCATCCTTTTTGTTGCTCTTCTGCCTGCAGCCTGTCTCATTGATAACCTGCACACTTTTAATTCCGGATAGTCTTTTGACTAGCATTGTCGTCTTCTCCTTTCAGAAGTGCCTAGCTGCCATTCCATTTACATGAGGCAAGAAGGCTTCCTGGCTCACCCAAACAGAACAGAAGTTAAGTTTTCTATTATGTATTGCTTTTGTATGAGAGAAATGTAAAAAATTAAAAAGCCTGGAGGGATTTGGGATTCACTGGTTTAATTCTGCTGCTGGGAAGACTCCCAACATCTTTCTTTCCCTTCCCAGTGTTGAGTTTCTGATGCACTGATTTTTTATAGCTTCTTTTAGTGCCACAGGTTGATCAGGATAGAAGCAATTTTTTAATGAATTTACTCATTGTGCTTTTCAAAGCCTCTAGCAGTTGAAAGGAAGAGCGGCTAAAAAATTTCACCCATTCTGCTTAAGTGATATTTTCCAGGCTATTGGTGTGACAGGCTCAGTTAACTGTCAGGTAGTCCATTTTGTACTTTAAATTCAGTGGAAGTTTTTGGCTTTTCCTTTTGTTGCAATTTTTGCAATGTTTTGGTGCTGCTTAGGTGCAATTGTACAGCTATGTGATACATAGCAAAACTTCCAGTGACTTCAGTAGGGCAGAGCTTAGATCATTGTCAAAATTAATAATTCTGAGTAAAAGCACTTCATATGTATTAAAAGTAAGAAGGCCAACAGAACTAAGAAAAAATGACCACTGAAAGAGAGGTTGTACCCTCCACTCTCCTGCTTTGCTGTGTCTGTCTTGTCAAGATATGATTATTTTTTTTTTTAAGGGTTTATTTGTTTGTCTTCCACAGGGCAAATTTCACAAACATGAGGGAAATTGGTTTTGAGATTGATGAGAATTCAGACAAATGTATGAAAAAGTCCTCTAGTAAGACTTCATTGACCAGTGAAAAGTGACAACTGGAAAGACAACAAATCTGGCTTTTAGCCCACCTGCTTTGGGGTGGAATAAAGGCAGAAAATAGAAAGAAAAGGTAGTGTTTAACAAGGAGGGTGAAACAGGAGATGAAAATTTATAACACTCTTAGTGTATGAAATTATGTGAAGTATAGCATCTTGGTAAGGGAGGTGAAGGACATCAGGGAAGAATCCACGGACTGCAGGACTAAGGTCAACAGATCTGAGTTTTAATCACAGCACAGATAGGGGAAAAACAATCTTAGCCGTGTCATGTACGCATAAGTACTTGGAGGTGGTAAAATTGTTAGGAATGACGTAGAAAAGGCAGTGATGTTCGATAGATATTTGTTTTCTGTATTTGGAAATCAGTCAACATGAGTTTATGGAATAAAGGTCATGTCAAATCTGATTCTATTCTTTGCTGAAATTAAGAGTTTGATTGGTAAAGATACTTGTGTTGCATAGTTAGACTTTTTATGGCATTCAGTTTGCCACTGCATTACATTCTGATTAAGAAGTTAGCACAAAGCAATATCAATAAAGTACATATTAAATACATTAAGACCTGGCCAACTGACAGATCTAAAAGTGGCTGTCACTGGGCAATCATCTCTGAATGGGTTGTTTCTATTATAGTTCTGTAGGAATTGATATCAGGAGTGTTGCTATTCAACAGTTTCAGTAAAGATATGGAACAAAGTTAATAGATAACTTTATGGCACAAAGATAGGCAGAGTGGTAAATAATGGGCAGGACAGGGCAGTCACAGAAAACAATTTGAATTGTTTGGTGATCTGGGCACATTAAACAGAATGGTTTTTTAATATGGTGAATGTAGATCAGGTGTATGGAACTGGGAAACAGTATATTGGAAAAAAATATTTTGCGATGGGCCTCCTCCTCCTGGGCTTCACAGTGGGAAACTAGCCCAACCAAACATGGCAACCGTATGGCAAAAAGGCCTTCTGTAATATTTGCACAGTCAAAAGGAGGGTCATAGGGAGGCAGGAGAGGAGGAGATGTTTTGTCTCGCTAAGTATATATCAGCTAGGCTGATACTAGCATGTAATACAGTTCTGGTTAAGCAAAACATTAAAATAATAGTGAAAAGTAGGAGTGTGTACAGAAGAGAGTGCTAGAAAGAATGCAGGGTTGCAGAGAGTGTCTTTTAACGACAAAAATGAAATTTTACAGAATGATCTTAATTGGAAGAAACATCAAGAGGGGTGACTTCTGTGAGTGTGAGGAGGAAATACTGAGTAGGACTTTTTTAGTCTCGCAGGGAGAAGACCCGGAGGAACTAATGGTTAAAAGTCAAAGCCATGCTGGTTCAAACAGGAAATGAGACAAACATTTTTGAATAAATCATAGAGAAAAATGGGTGCTTTTTCATTTTTGCAGGTGGAGATTAACAGTCTTTTGGGAATGCACACATTAATTAAACACCCCTGTACTGAGGCCAAAATGTTGCGATTGGGCGGTGTGTAAAGGATGTGGGATATTAATCTGATTACTCTATGACTTAGTGTTCCCTCTGGCATTAAGCCTATGATCTCGTCTTTCTCCATGCATCTTTTATATAAACACCTCTCTCTTTTTAACTTACAGGCTGTATGTATGAAAAGGGACCTAGACAGTTTTATGATGACACTTGCGTTGTTCCAGAGAAGTTTGACGGTATGTATGACACATCTCTCTTTCTTGTGTGGGGAGATGAAAAAGGAAGAAATGAGGGACTTTTCTCTGTTGCTGATCAAAAAAGCTCAGTAACATTCCAATTTAGGATTCCTTAACACACCATTTGCGGTGCACCCAACCAAAGCTGACCTTTGTCTCTTGAAACCAGTGTCTCCTCTTCAATAGGATGTCGTTTGACTTTTGCCAGCAAAAGATGCTGTATCCAGAGTTGTGGCAGAGGAGCTTAGTTCCTGTACTGTTGAGAAGTAATAGGAGGATTTCCATTGCACTGATGATCACATATCGCTTGTTCTTTGAGATTTAATGGAAGCTGTTCTTATAATTAACAAAATGGCGGAGAAAGCAGCAGCTTTGGTTTTACTGAGGATTAAGCTGCGTCTTGCTGTCTGTGAAGTGATGAATAGTGGGGAGTGAGCGTATAGGGCATTTTTGTGTTTATGTCAATGTATTTGCACTACATTAAATACCATACTAGTGGTTTATTTTTCAGTGGGATTGATAACAAATCAATTATCTTTTCACAACACTACTCATTACAACAGATTTTTTTTTTCAAGAGGGATTCCGAGGTCAATTAAAATAAATGACTCAAATTATCCTCAGTTACTCTAATGTAAAATCAGTTTCCTGGTGTAACTCAGTTGATTTCAGATTTATTTCATTATAGACAAAGTAGGTGGACTCAGTATTTCTTGCCAGTGACTCTGTTAGTAGTAAGTAATTTGGAGACCAATTACTTAGATTTGCTAGAATGGCTTCTTTGTGTTAGTGTATGTATGCCCAGCTTTATTTATTTTAGCAGGAAAGATGAGATACTTTCTGGTAAATTTGTGAACAGCTCTCTGACCATAGCTCAAAGTAGAGCTGGAGAACTCTTAGGGTTTTTGTCCTGCTTTATTTTGTTTGTTTTCCCTGAGAATCACTTACATGGATTACAAAACTGTTGTGTGTCTAGCAGCATTTATTGTGTTTGTTGAAGAAAGGGAGACTCTAAAATGAAAATAACACAAAGAATTACATGTTCCTCAAACGGAGGTATTGCATGCATTTTGAGATTGGTAAGGAATAGCAGGAAATAAATAGAGGATTTTAAATAATATTAGACCTAACTGAAGATTGCTCAATCCAGTATCGCATTGTCACTGGATTGACACATTCACTGAAAGGGTGATTTATTGAAAATCTACTTTATACCCTGGCTTTGGAATGTATGCTTTTTTCTTTTCCTTTTTAAAGCACATCATGTCAGGTGTTTTTCTTCCCCCAAAATGATTGTGGACCTGATCTGTTTTCAGTACAAGTGGCAAATTCCTATTTATGCGAATGGGATCAGACTCTGTACTATAAGAAGTTAAAACTCTTCAGGAGTAGCGTTTGTCTATGTCTTTGTTGAAAATCCTTTTTGATTGTTTGGGTTTGTACAGGGAAGGGAATGAAAATGGAAAAGAAATACAAATAAAGTAAATGAAATAATATTTGGAGATACTTGTGTGCTTGCAAAACAAGCAGTCTGTTGCTAACTTCTATGACTGTCCATTGAGAGAACACCTTGTACTCCAGAAGACTGATGTTGTGATACGAATAGGTGTGTTTATACTTGTAGCATGATGACTTTTGAGGAAAAAATAGCAGATGTATTGTGATCTTTTTGGCCAGTAAAACAAAAGTGGGATAAGCCTAGGACTAGTCTTGGTGTTTCAGAAATAGATTCTCAGCTGCTTCATTTGAAATCAAAGATTGGCACAGGTGAAGAATCTGATTCTCTGTAATACTGCACTTGCTATTTGCGCATTGCTCAACTATCATTAAAAGAAAAATCCCGACCTTGAAGAAGGCGGCTTTTCAGGACTGGAACTTGAACCTCACATAAACCAAAAAGCTTATTGTTGATTTATTTATTTTCCACAGCTATTGACTCAATTTTCTTTCCTGATTACAAAAGGAAGTGCTCCATTTGTAATATTATTATTCTTGCTTTCACTACACAGAGCCGTTCTGTAATGGCCATCAGAGCATCCTAATGTTCTGGTTGAATGTAAAGTCCTGGCTTTCTGTATTAAACAGGTCACACTGCTTATTGGAGGGTATTGCTGTTCTGGTAGTTGAAATGAGGAGTTTTACCAGCATATCAAGGATTGCTGTCATTGTATGCAGAAAAAAATACTCTCTGTTTCAGCATCAGACCTTTCAGCTGTTGTTGTTTGCATGAGTTGTTTAGTATGAATATGATTTAGGAGCAACAGAGACACAGTATGGATGTAGCAGGATGGTTTTTCACTGGCTGTTTGTGGAACAGCTAGCAGAATAATTTTATTGTTTTTTAAAGGCTTCCTCTGGACTTGAAATTTTAGAAGAATTAACTTACTGCTTTTCAGGGGGAATACTAATCTAATATGTAGGTATGAGTAAAAGTAGTATGTGCTTATATGCAAGTCCAATATACCACAGAGGAACTCGCATATCTGCAGGATTTGCATACCTATACATAAAGCACATGCTATTTAAGTCCAAGTCAAATACTTTGTCAAATTTTCCTTAGAAGCTTTTGCATGCAAAAGAAGTTTCACTCAATAGGGTTTTGCAGCTTTATGAAGCATACATTACATTTCCAAAACTGGGGCTTGTGCAAAGTATAGTACACAAACACAGTTCTTCACACATCAGAGTTGCTTACAAAAATAGTTCATGCTTTTTAAGATAGAGGATACTGCAACATGGTTTGCAAGCGAGATTTGCATGTATCAGAAGTAAGTGGGGATAAGCTTAGGGAGACTTCCATAAATCATGACTGAATTTAGGTACTTTCTAGTATATTAATACATTATTGTAAGAGTGTTTACAATTAACAGCAGACAGGGGAATGTTGCATTAGTGGGTGGCTGAGTAGTAAGAATTCTTTCATTAACCCTAATGATTGCTTTGCTGGTTTATCTGATAAACTGGGTGATGATGCTTTTTGTGCATTGCTCGTCTAATGTTGTTGCTATTCTGTGCAGGTGATGTCAAACAGGAGCCAGGCATGTACCGTGAGGGACCCACATACCAACGGCGAGGCTCGCTTCAGCTGTGGCAGTTCTTGGTAGCTCTTCTTGATGACCCATCAAACTCTCACTTCATAGCATGGACTGGCCGAGGCATGGAATTCAAGCTGATTGAGCCAGAGGAGGTGGGTTAGATGGGCAGCATGTCCTGACATCCACTGCCCCATCCTGCAAATTTAATAGTGCTCCTTTGGACTTAGGCCTTGTTTTCCTTCAATGTTTTGCTTTAGTAGCACTTTAGAAGGGTGACAGAAAGGACTGGCAGGGAAAGTGCTTCAGTTAGGACAGAGGCGTGGTTAAGCATAAACTTGATTCCTAGTCCCACAAGACAATAAAAATATTGCAAGTACTAGATTTACAAAATACTCGGCATTAATTGTGGGGCCTGGATTTTTCAGAACCACTTCATGGATAGAGCTCTGTTTCAAAATCCTTTGAAAACTTGTCCCTGAATAGTCTTTCAACACCAGATACTCTTCAGCGTGAAGATGTGGAAACTTGGAACTTTTAGGCTGTAGAGTGAAAGACCCGAAGTGTGACAAGTGGCAAAGGAAGAGGTTAAGATTGTTAGGCAGTAAAATCCCATCAAAATTGTATAAACCCCCCCTCTTTTTAGAGTCTTCTTCAGAGTCTTCCTGCTTATCTGTATCGTTGGATTGTTTAGTGCATGCTTAGATCCTAAGCTTGCAAACACTCATGCACAGCTCTCCTGAACCATGAAGGACTCATGGGGTAGATAAAATTACTTGTATTCATGAACATTTGCTGAAGCATGACTTAGTTCACTTGGGTGATAAACAGGAATAAATTGAACATTTTATTACATAAACTTTTTTGGACTAGGTAACATTACATAATATATCCTGTATTCTAAACAGCCATGGAAACTGTTGGAAAATCTTGTGTGCATGAATTTTATTGAATACTGATGTGGATGATTTGATTAGGGTTGTCAAAAAGCAGTACAATTATGGTTTACTTTTTTGCCCTTGGACAGGGTTGGGTAATAGGAGGAGATGGCAGCAAATTTTCCATCAGGACCCTGTCTGAGTTAGAGCTGAGTAGGAAGGTTCGGGGGTGTAAGGCTGCTTCTGCGTTCCACCAGCTATTTCTGCCTTTTGCCATCCATCTGCTGGCATAAGCATCCTGAAAGCTTTCTTGCATTTAAGTTACATCGTCTGCCAACAGCCCTAAGGGGATGATAGACTAGTTGGGGATGGCAACAGGACTGATGTCCGTTTCTTTCCCCACATGGTCTGGGTGAGGGGTAGGTTGCTGCAAGGACCTGTGTGCTGGCTGTTGTTTGTCTGAGCATCTCCTGCAAGTCACGGTGGCAGATCCTGGCATTGTGCATCTGAGGATTTGACCACAGAACAGTCTTAGTTGATTTGATACTGAAACTTTGCTGGCAAGTCTGCAGCTTTAGCAGGCTACATGGACTTACTAGTTGTGTGACCTGGCCCAGAACAGAGTGAAATCTTCAGAAAGGCTCTTACTCGATTTCGGTGAATGAGCTATCTGATTTTTCCCCCTGCCTCAGTATTTTTTACCCTCTTAGTTTTGTCTTGTCTTTAAGATATGTCCAAAGTTTTTCAAGATTGAAGAGATTTATTGAGAAATGGTTTCCAGCAGATGGTGCAAAAACTTTATAGATTTTATTAGCTAAGGAAGGGAAAGCAGCAAAACAAAACCCTCAGGTTTCTTTGTGTAATTCCCTGAAGAACTGGATATTCTGATTTAGGTTAACCAGATCATCTGCTTGTCTGACTTTGTAGCAGTTGCTTTGTGGTTTTGAGCAGCACTGCATGCAAGATCTGGAGGAGGCAAGCTACTTGAAACTTGCCTCACTCCTGTGTGCTCTTAGGGAGTACAAAGGAGCCTAAGTTGTTTTCATATGAATGTCATGGATCTGACGGAAACTGTCGATTAAAATAAGAATAGCCTCTGGGAAGTTGCACACTTCTGTTGGTTGCCAAGTGTAAATTGAAGGGAAGTCAAAGAGCTTGTTGGTTCAGCTGTGGCAGGTTAGAATGTCAATGACGTGACCTTTCCATCCCATCCCTTTCTGGAGGTTTATGCCCTTGTAGAAAGGGTGACAACAAAAATGAATATGTATCAGCTCCTAGAGCACCATAGTTCATTCAGAAAGTAGATAACTGTGAACTGTGGAGGCTAAGAATTGGGCATAGGTCAATTTATGCTGCCTTGTCACAGGGACAGCAACCCTAAAAAAGTGGACGCTAGAAGCCCTAATCCCTTCCACAGAGCGAGACTTGATAAATGCTGTGCAGTTCAGGGACAGGAAAACTCCCTTAGAAGACTACTTCTGGACCTGCGTGCTTATTTAGGAATGTCAAAATACCACACAATATAGCATATTCTCAACCGTTATGTCGTTGTGGTTATCTTTGCTGTGTATTTATTTATTATGCAAGCCTGTTATGTTGGGGACTTTTAGGACTGGCTAATGCAGAGGAAAACTTGGTGGGAATAAAGAGTGATATAGGCATGTGTTACAAAGATGAACAGGCGAATCAAGGTTATGCATCTACGCCAAATCTACAGCTGGAATAAATTGACATGATTGGAGGTATGTTTCAATAGACCTATAACATAGCTGAAGTTAGCAGAGCCATGATAATTTACATAAGCCTGAAAAGCTGCACCACTGGAAGGAAATAATGCTTTCAAAAGAAATTCTAAAAATTATTGTCCAGATGGAGATCAAAGTCATGGATTTTGCTGTTGTTATTTAGTTCCCTTCAATTCTCAGTGCTGCATGTCGTCTATGGTTTGCATCAAAAGGCTCCAGACACCTATGGGAAAGTTTCATAGAGCAGTCTGCAGAGAAGCTGCTTGGCTACTCTCTCCTTTTTCCAGAGCTGTATGCATGTGCACTTCTCAAACATTTTTACAAAATGTGCTTTAAAGACTTCATCAGCTCTGACTTTTTTTCCCCTCTGGTGACATGATAGTCATTTTTACAGCCAGTAATTGAAATGTCACCAACAACCGATTATAATTTCAGGTGGGGAATAAGCTGTTAAACTCTTTAAACAAAAGGTCTCTTTGTCCAGAACTACCTTTGGCAATAAAACAGGTAGCATAAAGGCAAGTGGAAATCATAAGTGAGAGCAGAAGGCATATTGTTCTCTATGGAATGGCTTCACAAGTTGTTTGCAACTCTCTTTTTATTCTTGTTTTTAAGGGAAATGATACAACTGCAACTATGATATTTCTGTCCCATTCTTTATACTACCATATAGTTCTTCCAAACGATTACCTTGCCTCCTCTGATAAGAAAGAATTAATTTTCTTTGCTGAAGTAATATTTAAGACTAGGAGTTGGCTTTTGACTTGTATCTCCTAATAATCTCAATATCGCTGTCATTCCAAGTACAGTCTGTATTATTTCATGAACTGAGTGTGTATGCATGTGTGTTTAATATAAATTAGTTTTCTGACAGCAAGGAAAACATGGGAATAGTACAATTATCCACAGTATCAAACTAAAGAAAAGTTTTCATCTTTCATGAAAGTTTTCTGGTGGAACTTCATAAGTATTTTTTGTCTATCATCTCTTTCTATGGCTTTATTTTTTCATTGATTTTCTTTATTAAAAACAAACAAATAATGAAAACCCCAACCCTCCACTACATTTGCAAATAAGTCAGTCTGCTTCAAGTTTAATGGATGACTGTGTGTCCAATTAAAAATCATAGTAGGACGTGGGAAATTCAGGTCATGGCAACCTTTTCTCTTGTGTTTATTCATTGCACCTGCAGGGTTTCCCCTCTTCTATCCCCAAATAAAGTATCTGATGATAAGATCTGCTTGTTAAATGCATTTAGCAAATAAATGCTAATCTATTTTTGTGGCAGGTGGCACGTCGCTGGGGGATTCAGAAAAATAGGCCAGCTATGAACTATGATAAACTTAGCCGATCACTTCGCTATTATTATGAAAAGGGAATCATGCAAAAGGTGAGTAGCTAATTTTGTATTAAATTTCACCAGTGTTGCATGTTAATGCATGTGACTTAACAAGGAGTACTTGTAACTGCATTGCTTAGGTAAGTTTTTCATCTATTTAGGCAAGCGCTAAGCTTTTTCACCTACCAGGTCCAGTATATGCATCAAGATATTTTTTTCTATGTAAAAAATGTCTGTGGTTTTAGTTCACACAATCTACGTCATGATTAT
>NW_009629936.1:61364-86951 GCF_000690535.1 Cariama cristata
ACATTCAAAAATATCCAAAGGAGCTTCCTGGCACCTGGGAAAGGCAAACAGTAGAGTACGGTATGAGTAATGTTTTGCAGATCTAAATTAGCTACCCAGCTCTTGGGTACTTTGGTAAGTGCAAGTTAGGGGAGAAAAATGATACCTATTAACATACCAAATACTTTAATATTTTACCAATAGTGTTGTAATAATACCATTTTTAAGTGGAATTTAATATTTTATAATAGGCTGAATTATGAGAAATATTTAACAATAATTTATACATAACAGTCTGGTCTTGCTGGCAGTATTCAACCCATCCTTCTACTGTGGCTTGCTGATTTACATGTGTGTTTTTAAATCTTGCTATGTAGAACTATCTAGATTGAGAAATCAATAGGAGAGACCTGTCTACTGCATCTGCAGAACTGGCAGGTGTGATCAAAGATCATAATGAACAGCTTGTGCTGTAAAACTTGTTCCATGTCTTTTCACATTAGTTTTGTGACCTGTGGTGACTAACTTGTTTAAACCTGCTATTTGCCAATTCCATGAATGAAAACAATGCTCTCGGCTCAAGTTACTGGGCAACTTTTCCAGTAGATTTTGTGAAGTCTCGGTTTGGAGTTGCCTGTTATAAGTTGTCTTGCTTTGATTATGGGATCGTTGTCGTACTCTTCTTTTTCTGTATCCCGGAGTCAACTTGGACAACAGTCTGGGCTTATGGTACTTCAGTAGCACAATGCCTGATCCATTTTTTTGTGTCACATAACTGTGCATTGAGTCTTTGTAAAGTGGACTGGAGACTGGGTCCTGTCGGGGAGAAGCAGAAACGCTTGATTTTGCTGGGTGGTGCTTCAGGCAGAGGAGTTCCTCGCTGCAGGTTACAGCTCAGCTGCATAAGCAATTATGCCAGCACAGTTCAAAGGCAGCATAGAGGCAAGACTATGTAGCAGAGTGAAACAAGTTGAAAAGGTGGGCTGGGAGTACCATAAGGCTGATAATGCTGCCCAGCCCACACATCCATCTAATATGGGAAGTTTACAAGTACTTCTGACAGCTAGCTTGCTGCCTCTTAAACTACTACTTTATTATCTACAAGAATGTATTTAACACGTGTTTTAAAAGCTGGTTTGGATGCTTATTTTTGTGACATAGCAATGTTTGAAGTTTGACCTGGGATTACCCTATCTGGCTGGTTAGTGTATGTTAGAAACTAATGGTGGTTGTAGACTCATACCAGGTTTCTAGACTGCAAGGTTTGTATGCACATTTTTTCCCCCTTTTTGTTTTTTTTAAATTAAGCAATGATAACAGGATGTGCAAATACCCAATTTCTGAAAGCAGCCCTCAGTCTGTCAAACTTGTTGACGTTAATTTGATGAAAAAAATTCTACTGCAAATATAGCCTTTACGAAAACTTTACATTATTTGTAGAATAAGTAAGCTGAAAATTTGAGATGATTCAGACTCATTTGTACCTGTAAGAATAGACTTACGTTTGCAACACTTTTGCCATCTTCATTCACTCACTTCCAATGCCATGCTAGCAGGAGTTGCAAGAAGCAGACAATATTATATTTAAAGTAATTTTAAGAAACTCTGAGCATGCAACATGGTTCATAATTTTTTAACGTAGTTCTTTAAATAAGGTGCTTGAGAAGACACTATATTGACTTTTTTTTTTTTCAATAAGACAAAAATTCTGTATTGTTTTTATCATTCTTTAACTTTTAGGAAGATGAAGCTCAGACATTTAGTGCTATTTCTGAATAAGGGAAAACTTCAGGATCTTTGGACAAATTGCCCCTCCATAAGCAAATCCAAATGTCCCAGCTTTGCATGAGCAATTGCTAAGTACATATTAGCCTACGTATTTGCTTACACTGTCCCTGTACTATCAGCATGCACTATAACTTAAGTGCTTTTATGCGTAAGTATGAATCAATCTGCGTAAAGTGAAATTCAGATGTCTATAATGCAATGTGATTCTTTTTTCCACTTCGCACATGGAGTGTTGGACTTAGTCATTGTATTTTGCCACTGTAGTGACAATTGTTTACATTTCCCAGTAAGAACAGTTCCACTTATGGTTAAATATAGGAAATGATCACAAACAAATGTTTAGACATAGAATACCTCATCCATCTTCCAACAGGTTATCATGTGTGGCAAAATCAAGAGCGTTCTGCACAGTATGTTTCTGCAGATCTCCGTTGTTTTTTGCTAGGTCATTGCCTTACCAGTTCTGCTGTCACATTATTAATTGCGTAGTGAAGGCGAGTTCTTCACAAGGCTGTTGAACTTGGAGTTGCAAAACCACGAGGCCTGACGCTGCACCTTTTTCTCCTTTCTGTTGTCCTAAGGTGGCTGGAGAAAGATATGTCTACAAGTTTGTTTGCGACCCTGAAGCGCTTTTCTCCATGGCTTTTCCAGACAACCAACGCCCCTTACTGAAGACTGACATGGAGCGCCACATTAATGAGGAGGACACTGTGCCTCTGTCCCACTTTGATGAGAGCATGGTCTACATGCAGGATGGTGGCTGCTGCAACACCCACCCCTATAACGAAGGCTATGTCTATTAACAACAATGACAGTGAAGGGGATGTTTTCCCCCTCCCTTAGGCTTCTCCTCTTTCACAACACCCAGAGGAAAGCTGAATCGACTTCAGTTTGTTTTTTAAATAGTACACTAAAAGGGGCTTTTCCTGTTGCATTACTCCTATGGTCTGCCATGGACAGCGCACTTTATTTGAAAGGGGAGGGTTGGAACCTAAACGTTATTCTGTGTAACAGGAGGAAAAGGGTGGGTTTGCTTTTTACTTAAGTTTGGGAAGGGAACGTACAGGTTTTAAGTACAAAAAAGCTATATCATGTCTGTTTTGTTTCATATCAGCATAAGATATTGTACATTTTCTCTGGGTATCTGTAGTACAGTTAATTCTCATTGTGCAAAATAACCACTTGATGATGATATCAGCACAGTATGCCTAGGGCATTTGTTTCTTGCCATTTTTAATTGTCTTTCTGCAGTTATAAAAGAGAAGCAAAGCGTATACCACAGCATTTAATTTAGAAGCTTGCAGTGGCAGACCTTGCACCTTGCCTCTGAAAGCAACCAGACATCTCAAGAGTTTTTCCTTCTTTTTTTTTTGTTGTTGTTGTTATTGTTTGGGTTTTTTTCTTTCTTTCTTTCTTTTTTTTTTTTTTTGGTATGGCCTCAGAAAAAATCCTGTTTAATGCTAGAGTGGCCATAAGTACAGCGACCAAGCAGCAAAATCCCTGACTTCAGACTGCAAGCCACATGCTGCATCTGATATCACGTTGCTATACGTATATGGCCTATGCTATGGCTTAGACCATAGACCTTCAAGATCCATTAGAGGGTAGTAATTACATGTGGTAGGCTTTCTGTTGATCATGTCAGCATTAAATACAGGATCATGATCGGGAGGGAGAAAACATTTTGTATCCTTCCATTTCCTTTGGTACATAAATAAGTTATTTAATCAATAGGAATTAACTGTACTAAGTCACATATCTAATTATGCTGTTTAGATACAGCAAGCACTCCTTGAGAAAAATATCCAATACACTAAATAGGTACTTTAGTAATTTTTAGACACGGTACCCATTAATATGCATTTAAACCTTTTACTGCTGTGTTATGTTGATAACATATATAAATACTAGATAATGCTAATGCTTCTGCTGCTGTCTTTTTCTGTAATATTCTCTTTGATGCTGAATTTACTATGACCATTTATAAGCAATGCTGTAACTACAGGTAGCATTTCAGGACAAAATAGATGACTTGAACCATTTATTGCTTAGAAAATAGCTTACGCCATAGCTGTGCTATAAGCAGCTTTTATGCGCATCCACAAATGACTAGTAAGCTTCAGCTTGCTAAGGAAAGCTCTGCAGAACCTTTTGTAATTTCGGTGGAACGGAGACTTAGATGAACTGTCAAAGAATACCATGAAGTCGCTGTATGACGTTGTAGTGCTGGCACTGATATTACCAATCAACTTGTTTTGGACACTAAATGTAAATGTGATCAGATATGCTCAGAAGACAATTTAAATTTTGAGGGTTTTTTTTGTTGTTGTTATTTTTTCAAATTGTTTTATTTTTTTGAGAGGGATAATCCTGAACACAAGCCACACATGCTATTCTGTATGTAAAATGAAAAAAAAAACAAAAGCCCTTACAACAACCCAAAAGTTTTAAATATTTATGAGCAACTTTTCTGAAATGTATTTTCTAATTTGAAGAGAGGGAAAGATGGTAAGATCTGGATTTCGTTTTTTGCCCAGTGAATTTTAAATAGGTGTTATATGGAGTACCTCATTTTCCTAGATTCCCGAGAAGTGAGAGGAAAATGGATGCATAACCATAAAACAAGAATAATTTTCATCATAATGGATGGATTTCAAAGACAATCCTAGGTAGTGGGTTAATTTTCCATCCTCTGTCAGTTAAGATACTAGTTAAGCTATGAATATTTTAATATGCAGTTAATCAAAAGTAAAGAAGTAGTGGTCACTAGAAACCACAGGTGCATAAAAAACATTTGGACAGGTATTTAATTTACTCAGATCCATAAGACAACATATTTTATGGGAGTGTTTATACGCCTTAATATGTCACCTAATTCTGTCATCCACAAGTCTCAATGGCACTTAAATTTTCAGAGGTCAACCCAGAATCAGAAGTCTAAAATTGCAGAATTAGCAAAAAGGAAAGGGAAAAGGTTGAGCAAGATTGTTTAAAAAAAATGTAGTTTCCATTGAAATAAGGTTCAAATGAAACATGCTTTGATGAAAAGTCCTTGGATTGGTTTTGGTTCTTTAATGTCAGCGTGGAGCGCCTCTTGCCTGTGGCAGGATGTGGGTTTTTGGGAAAGGAGTTGGACAAAAAATGAAAAAAAAAGAAAAAAAAAAAAGAGGAAAAAATGCATCAAATGTGTAATATTTAAGAAGAAAAAAAAATATATATATATATCTGTATACGGTAGTGACTCACTGAACAAAACAAGCAATCAGACCAACATTACATGATCTCTCAGCAGAAGATATAAAAGTTATTCACTGAACTGATTAACCCTTTTTAAAATGTACCTAAGAGGTTTATTTAAAGTCTGTTTTTATTCCACTTTTTGTTTGTTTGGGGGGGGGGGGGGTTTGTTTTTTTGGGGTTTTCAGGTAGAATAATAAATCTGGCAGCTGATTTCTGCAAGATTGTTGTGTATTGGATTCCTAACCATTTGGACTGGAGAGGCCCCTGCAGTAAGGTTCTTCTTTTGGAAGAGGAGATGATGGTCTGTTCTCGGTGCCAAGAATGGCTTCCTGCAAAATGTAACCAAAAAAAAAAAAAGGGAGGAGTATGTGCAATTCATGCGTATGTATATTTGAGTTATAGCCAGGAATTACATTGCCAAAGCGTCACATTTGACTGACAAAAGGGAGGAGGATGGTCTACGTAAAGTTTGATTCCAACTAAGAACACTTGCACGTTTTCACAGGGCATTTTAATACCCTACTGAATTTGAATGTGGGGTGTTTGGGGTGGGGGTGCTGGATTTTTGTTAGGTTGGTTGAGGTTCTTTCTGGTTTGTTTTCAAGCTGTGTCAAAAGTGGAGGGAAAACACAGGCTTCACCTTTGGTTATAGGAGGAGCTGTAATGGAGTTAGCTTGTGCGTGTTTGCTTGTGCGCCTTTTGCTGTCCGGAGCAGTGGGCAGCCCAGGGTAGTGCTACTGCGAAGTAAATCCGGGAGGCATCACTGCAAGACCCATGCACCGTGGTACGGCTGTAGGTGCTTGAGTTTCCTCTGTTGTGACAGTTCAGTTGCAGTGGTAGCCAAACAGAGGTGAAAATAAATAAGGACTTGGCAGATCCCCTCAGAATCTATTTGAGAAAGTTAAGATTACAGGTTTAGGGCAACGCACAAATTTTGCTTTAGGTATATGACTTTCTGTGACACACAGCCTAAGCCTTTTCTCTCCAAGGTCCCACCAGTCTAACTTTCGCACACACCAACTATGGTGCAAATCTTTACATTCTCTGAAAGCACAGATTTTGTATGCTTGTCAGACCAAATCTGCCTGCTTTACTTACAGTTGGCTGCTGTGGTAACTAAGGGGAATTGGGATACAGGAACATTAAGGACTGTTTTCTCCAGTATTTCCCTGTGAAGAGCCCTTTGCTCAGAATCTTTTCGTCTTTGGGATTCTGTGGTACCTGGGACTAATCCCCAGGGATTAATGCTTAGAGTTTTATTGCCCTTGACATCTGACTCCCTTGGGCTGCAAATCTGTCTTCACAGGACAGTATCATCTAGTAAGTATTTTTGCCATGTTAGTGGTTCTTTTGTTGTTTGTTTTTTAATTGCAGGAAATAGATCAATGTGTGCAAAAGGTATTAAGAGGAAATCTTTGAGTTGTTAATGACTGTACTTTCTCTGAAGAACATTAGCTTCAGTTCATGTACTACAGGTAGTGGTGCACCTGAACAGCCCTATTCAATGCTCACATTAATAGCACTGAGTACTTTTCCATGTAATCTCTGATCAAAGATGTTTTGGGAGTCTTAATTCATATGGTATCTTACACTCTAAGAATCATCACTCTGAAATACCCCACTTGGATCTAGCTATAAGAGCCTAGGAGATAAAAGAAAACCAGTTCTCTCTGCTGGTTGGTTGGGGGTTTTTTTGTTGGGGGTTTTTTGGGTTTTAGGTTTTTTTGTTTCTTTTCTAATCAGAGGCTACTCTGCTTGGAAAGGAGGTAGAAGCTGGGAGCAGGTGCCCAAGCCTCAGAAACTCCATTTCAAAGTCCCCTGCTTTTTGCTAAGATACCAGGCTGAGCACTGGAGCATCTGCAATACGTGACTGAGCTCTGTCCTCCTCATTCTCTTACGGAAGAGGGAAGTACAGTGCGTTGTCTTCTGTTGCTTCTGCTACAGGAGTGGTAATCTCTGGCAGAGCAGGGAGATGGAAAGCTGGGGGCAGTAGCATTTTAAAACTACAAGATTGCCCAGAGGTTGTCTGTCAGATCCCTAAGAATCACAAATGGATCAGCAAAGCACTGTACCTTGCCGCCCAGCTTTCTTGACTGTGTAGGTAGGTAGGTAAAGTTAACTTCATCTTTTACTTCAGGAGGTTGAAACATTGTTTTCCCCCTTGAACACCAATTTAATTTCTGTGGGAAGGAAATATCTGTGCCGTCTTCTTATGTAATAGTCTGAAAATGCCTATGAAGAGTCTCGTTGACATTTTCCCAAAGAACTATTTTTGTGTGAAAATGACACAACAAACATCACCAAAAAAAAGGGTAAATAAACTCCCAAGAAGGTCTCCATACATCATGTTCCCCAAAACTGTAGTGTTACTTACCCTAGAAATGCATCATGTCTTTAACACTGCTGCAGTATTATCCTTATTATGTACTTCCATTGGTCTGACGTCAAAAACACAGAGCATACCCTAAAGTTGTTTTTTTTTTTTTTAAATTCGCTTCCTGCTGTTAATAGAGGTTACAGGAAGGGACCCCTGAGGCAGGGTTGCATCAAGCATTTGGATCTGGTAAACCATAATTCTGTGTCTTTGCTCTTGCAAAGCTCCATGGGCATTTCTGCCCATGTCCGTGCTTTTTACTTGCATGGTAGAGAGGGAATTACAGCCATCAGTTGCTTTTTGGTTTGGGTTTTTCATTTTTCTTTTCTGTTTGTTTGCTTTTTAGTTTATGAGTAGCTATGATTTGTTCAGGTTCAGAAGAATTGTCTGTATCTCTTTCCACACTTCATGTAACCAGGTAGATACTTGGGGTCCGAAATAGCCTTCTTGCTGTGTAATCCACCGTACAGGCTATGGCAGTTCCTTGCCACTGCCCTAAAAAGGAAAGAGTAGAGGAGATTTCACTGTTTTCTTTTCTTTTTTTTTCCTTTTCCTCCCCTCTGCAATCTATCTGTGGATATTTTAAACCAGTTTGTCACTCACCCATGATATTTTAGTGAGCAGTGTGCTCGTTAGTTAATACTGTGGTACTTTACAGAAGTTCAGGCATAGAGAGGTGAGTGTTTCAGATGTACTACAAAGGGCTCTCTAAGATGGCTTTCAGTCAAAACCTTGCATGGGGAGTGGCATAGGGCTACACGACCTCAAGAGAGGCAGAAGGAGGTTTTTTTGCAGAGGCACCAGCTCCTCAGAGCTTGCGATGTTTGCCAAAATAGGCAGTTAAGGCTGCTGCCTGTCCGGCGGGGGTGAGCCTGCCCTGGAAGAGCTGGTGAGGACCTCTGTGCCCACGTAGAGAGCCAGAGAGAGCGTGATCCTGGCAAGTCTGGGTGAGGCACAGAGATGGGAAAAAGTCTTCAGGAGCAATCTGGCCATACCAACTAGCTAATCCAGAGCTGATTAGTGCAGGAAGGAGGAGGTTATATGACCAATACAGTAAATCACAGAGATAATTATTTGAAAGACATGCTGCAGGAGAATCATAAGAAATGATGGAAAGTAATAAACTCTGTAAACAGCAATGATTTTTTAAGACCCCAGTGCTTGTGGGAGTGCTTCAGGAAAAGGAAGACAGAAAGTAAAACACAGAAAGGGACAATAATATTAGATGAGAACAACAGGAGTCAAATCATGAGCTGCATTAGGGGACCTGGAAGATTGCAGTGTTTTAGATAAGGAAGGGACTAAGATAAGTATGGAGTCAGTAAACTGAGATAAGAGCAAGAGAGAGAAGGTAATTGGAGGTAGTGCACTTTGTGGTCAGTGGGCCAAATGTGTTAGGCTAACAGAGCTGCACCAGGCATGTGTTTGGCCCCAGCAATACATCCCCAGGAATATCAGAACTGACTTTGGAGTGATTGTTGATAATTTAGTGAAACCATCTGCACAGTGTTGGGTAGCTGTTAAAAGAGCAAACAAGATACTGGAATATGCAGAGAGTGTTCTGGGCTATAAATGTAGTGACTTTATTGGCCCACTGTATTAAAAAAACAAACAAACAAAGAAAAAGAAAGATTAAGTTATAGGATAATGGGTCAGATTGTGGGTTGGTGTAAATCAGCTTGGTTTCCTCGAAGTCAGCAAAGTAGCAACAGAGTCTGTGGCCTGGTTTTAGTAATGCGTATACCTATCTAGTGTGGCATATACACTTGTTACTTTATTCAGAAAGATTTACAGATGCTCAAGACCTGGGACGTAGCAGGAGACCAATAATAAAAGATGAAATTAAATAAAAATATATGTCTTCTGAATTCTACTGGTGTAGCCAAGTTGTTCCATTTTTATATAAAGCTCTCTGATGGAGCTCTATACATCCCTTTAATTCTTACAGGGATCTTTTGTGATGGATGCTGGCAGACCGTATATGCTGGAGTCCCTGCTACAAGTGGCTCAGCATTGGTCTCTGCAAAGGTGGCCAGGATTTGTAGGGTCAGGCTGCCTTCCCAGCTGTTCACAAAGATTATGTGGACATTTACAAATCTTAAGGAGTACATTAAGCTTCCAGCCATTCTTGGGACTAGCAGATTTCAGGTACATTGCAGATTTTTGCCACAAAGGCTAGACTCACAAAGGAATTTCAGCCACTGCTCTGCTCCTTATTACAAGGCTCTGTGAGCCCAGACATAAGTATTTCGGATATCTAAGGGCCTCCAGAAAATGTTTCAAAAGCCAGTCAGCTGAACCAGGGCTTCTCCGCTTCCTGCAGGGAATGGGGGAGAGACAAAATGAGTGAAGACCTAGATCTGCATCTACAGAGAAACAAAATGAAGAACACCTTTGTATTACTATTTTAGAGTTTCAGCATGACACTGCAGGAGGGAGTTCATAGGAGTTCAGGCAGTCAAATGTTTCCTTGGAGCCCAGAATAGATGCCTACACCCAGAAAAGGACTGTTAGGTTTATGCGGTGCATGCTTGTGCCTGCTCAGCACTCAAGCTTTCATTTGTTTTTTGGTGTTTAATTCTTTCTAAGATGTAGGGGAATATTCTGCTCAGTAACAAGCTGTCTTTTAGACACTGTAATGCTCTGCTTCATAGTACATAAAGTTTCTTTGTGAATCTAGCCTTAATGACTGAAGATGCACTGCCACATAAGGAAAGGTCAGTTCCTGGAACTGTGCAATCCATTAAACTGAGTAGTTTATATGATCATGATCTGGCCTTGGGTAAGTGGCGTAGCTTGGCTGTGGCAAAACCAGTCCTTGAACCTCAGCTTGGCTTATTAATGCTTTATGCCAGCTAAATGCCAGGAAAGCAACTCCACACATCATGTAACCTTCTCTTGCCCCTCTGACCACTTCTGCAGTTCTGATCCCCACGTCTAAGGTTATGGGAGACCTAGAAAGATACTGAGAGACATTGGTAAGAATAAGCAAGGCTTACAAATGGCTTTTGTATTAGCAGAAACCTAAAAAGATTCAACTTGGGACAGATAGTGGAGACAGAATAAAATCGAGGTCTATAACATCATGAATTGTTTGGAGAAGAATAGGGAATCAAAATTTACTGAGTGTCATAACAAGAATTTATGGGGGGGGGGCAACAGAAAAAAAAAAAGAGGCCTTTAAAAAACATTAAGGGAGTACTTTATCACACAGCACAATCCTTAATTTGTGAAATTTATTGAGGTAAGATATTTTGGGTGGCACAAGTCTTAAACACATTAAGAAAAATTGCTTAGAGAAATCCATGGAAGAAATGGCCAACAATCCTTCTGGACTATGATGATGAAGTTGAACTCTCCAAATCAAGAAGCCCCTCATACAGGGACCATCAGACCTTCAGAGGACATGCCAGAGTCACCTTCTTCCCATACTCTCTTTCTAAACACCGATGCTGGTCTGTCCTGGGATGGATGGACCTTTGGCTACAGGTGACTTGATATCCCCTGGAAGTGAGTATTATTTGAAATGAAGGCACAAAATTCTGGAGGCAGAAGGTAGTATTCTGTATCCTGCATTTTGTTTGGGTCCTCTGATTGAACAAAAAAGGATGTCACACAACTGCTTAAGTAGTTTGGGTGTTTTTACACTTAATCTGTAAATTTGAACCTGGAATCCTTTGCCTCTAGGATTTGTTTTCCTTGCTAACAAACACACCCTTTACAAAGAGCTATTGTTGACTTGCGCGTGATTACTAAGCTGCTGACATTGGGGTCAGAGTTATTTTTAAAGGGAGAAGAGAAACATTGCCGCATTTGTGTTCAACTGGGAACTGCATGTCTTTCAAAAAAGAAGAAACAAAGAAAAAGAAAAAAAAAAGAAAAAAATTTGACCAGTTAGTGAGTAATATGCCGATTTTATAACCCTGCCACTTAACACCTAACTTTTCACCATGGTATTTTGTCTCTGTGTGGCATTTTTGCAAATAGCAAGCTAAGACTATTTAGTAACATAGAAGGTTGAAGCAGGACTCAGAAGTTACAACCCCTCAAAATAAGGAGAGAGAGAAAAACACACTAATGAATGTCTTTCCCTTCTCATATTGCCTCTAACTCTATCAATAACATATTCCATAATGCTCTAAGTTCCATCCTCAACAGATAACATTAAGCAGTACATATCCTAATTTCATCAGACTTGGACTCTTGCTTAAAACCTTAGGTGACTTCATGCATTTATATCAATTGTATCAACAGACCAGTGCATCTGCCTCTCTGAAAGCAGGTGCGGATCCACACAGAGATTTCTCAGGACAAGATGTTTTGGATTTTGATGGGAAAGTTATGACAAACACAGACAGCAAGAGACCCAAATCTCTCATGTAAAATAACAGAAAAAGCTCTGGAAATACTGTGTATGTGGTGTCTTCAGTTAGTAATATTTTTGGAAGACAAAAGGCAGGTTTATTTGGCTGATTTGTGTTAGTTGGGGGTGGCCCTATGCACAAACTGTAATGGGAAGTCAGTATTTCTGAAAATTTAGATAAGAGGATCAAGCCAGAGAAGTGTGACCTGCTGACTCATTGTCCCAAAATTGTATCAGTCTAAAATATCATTGCAAGTGTGAGCTGAATTCTCATACAAGCCCTAAGTGGGACAGACAGCAGTTCCATACATTAGGAGGACAGTGTCACATACGGCTGTATCCAGCAGGGAAGAGCAAAGAAAGAAACTTGAGACCATTAAGCATAAGAAAAGAAGATTATAGCTCTCAGTCTTGCTGCAAATTGGCAACTACAAGCTGTAAATTGTAAGTCATGAGAAGTAGAAATTAGCTTGGAACAGCTTGCTCAGAGACCTTTAATTCTGGGCCGTCAGATGAGTTCAGCTTCTGTTAGACTGCACACCCAGGATCTCCTTTCTATCTGGAGATGTAAGGAACTCAAGCCAATGAATTTTTGCAGTACATGAAATGGTCTCAAATTTGCTAAGAAAAAGTCGATCCGGAATGTTCAACCAGATGTTGTAAAGAAAAAGTCATCACGTTAAAAAATGCACCTCTATATTGATAAGCTAAAAAAATGAGAATCAATACATAGACAGCAACATTATTGCTAGAGAAAAGGATCCAGAGAGGCTTGTATGTATAGCAAAAAGGACACCAAGAAAAGCAAGCCAGTCCAATGTCTCAGGTTTTTAATGTTTATATGAGTATAGGGTAGCTTCCTTTTTTGCATGATGCTACTTTATGAGCGAAAAACAAGCTTCCCTGTAAAAATTCAATAGCTATCAAAGTTCCTAACCTTTTTCTTTATTCTTGTTGTTGAAAGATGAAATTCAGATTTAAAGCTGAAGCCTGTAACCCACTCTTTACTGAATGCAGTTGTTGCTATGCCATAATTATAGAATACATCATGGAGCAGTGTGGTATAATGTTTTTATTGACATGGATGTGAAGGAGATGTATTACCATGCCCGAGCTGCTTGTTATTCCCATGCTGTTTATTTGTGAAGGCAGAAGTACATTTTACAGCTCCTCCCCTGAAAATAAAAACGGCTTTTATAGCAACATTCCCAAGCATCTTTTATTTTCTCTGAGCCTCATATGTTGAAAAAAAAGGAGAGAAAACTGTTCTTTGAATGTTTAACAATTTTTGAATAATGACACATCATTTGTCTATGTATGAAGTCAGTGACTGTGATGGAAAGTCTCAAGTCCTGACAAAGGATTTGAAAGTGAGATCAAGGCAGACCGTCTTAGAGAAATAGCACAGATGTGTTAGCTAGTGTTTGTGCACTCACACACATATTCAAAGTGCTTCTTTCAAGAAAAGTTATCAGTGGTTTCAGATATTTATAAGATAGAAGTTGATGGTTCCTGTCTTGCCTGAACTACTAAAAGCTGAGCTAATGTTGTTGGATGTATCTCAAGTTGTTTTCTTGCTCTGTTTTGTTGAAACAATGAAAATTACCTTGGATGTCTCTTGTCATGGGTTTCTCTGGGCCCAAATTGTCTGAGGAAATCTAGAGGTTCCTCAGCAGTAGGCCTGTCCAAACGTTTTGCAGTTGTGTTGTGGCTGTGGAAATGGAGAGAATGGCAACAGGAAGGAAGAAACCTTCCACCTGCAAAAAAAACAGGGCTTTTGAAACTTTTTTTTATACTGTACTGTCATCATCTATTTTCTGCGGAAAGACTCAGAAATAACCACGTCATGTTATAAATTTATCATGATAAGGCTATAGGAAGCTCTAAAAATGCCTTGAGAATGTAGGCTTTGAGGACTTAAAATTGTGTTTTCCCTATCTGAAAATCTCAGGGTCTAAAAGATTACTAAAATGTCAGTTATCACATTCTGAATGGTTTTCTACATGTAGAAAACTGTTTTTAAGGACTATCTGAGCTTTGACCAAATTAGTCTATTTTGAGCTTTAGTTTGTTGTAGTTTTGGAAGGAAACTCCAGATTTTTGTGGGAAAAGGAAGGAAACTTTATCAGAAAAGAAAAGAAAGGAATATTAGGTTTTTCAGGGTGCTGGAAGGTGAGATTGCCCAATGGAGCAGGAAAAAGAAAGTTAAAAATGCATGGATAATTACAGTTGACATATAGCTTTGTGATTTACTACATGGATACTATTCATGTACATAGACTCTATAGGCACTTTATATAATAGCCATGTAATTAATGTATGCATTATTAATATATAAGTGCTTCTATTAAGAGATGTCATTAAATGATCTCGCCATCCTGAGGCTGTAAGATACAACTTAGTGTGATCCCCATAAGACATTTGTTCCGGTCTATTAGAATTAGACAAAAAAAGCTGGAGTAAATTCTTCCCAGTACCTAAAATCTACTTATAAAACTGTATGATATTTCAGAAGAAGCCATTGCCCTGGAAAGGGAGCACACGGGCCTATTTTTGGTGAGGCAAGTGGAAAATATATGGAAGTGGATCAAGGAGGACTTAAAATAAACGACAACAGTCAAATCTCTTGGAACAGACTAGAGGAAGAACTGCACTGATATATAATATATTCAGAGCAAAACATAAAACTTTTTGTTTGTCCTTTGTCCAGTTTGAAAATGCGTGTGGAAATTAGAAAAGGACTGAGAAGCAGTTCTGAGGGGAAGAACATTTAACAGATTCCTGTTACTGCCATCAGAAAATCCATTTATTTGGTGCAAGTTTCTGCATAACAATAGAAAAATATTCAGCGTCCTCTGAGAACTGCAAAACAGAAAGTCTTCACAAGACTTCAAGGAAGAGAACAATAATTTGTGAGTTTAAGGTTAAGTGTAGTAATTACAACAGGTAGCAGAGACTTTAAGATTGCAAATATAATCTACACTGTCTGAAGAAGTTAGAATAATATTTATTCACAATGTTTTAATGTACACAGTTCAAATGCTTTCTCTGAGTCTCCCTTAAAGTCTACAGACTTGATGTCCCTCTGCCTCTTTTATACCCGTACATGATGTATGGTTTCCTGAATGCATGAACGTTTTCTGCACAGGTGGAAGCCTGAACTGTGAAGGGACTGAGGTTAAAAGCCAAACACAAGTTTTTGTCAACATTGGCTGGCAGCAGAACTCCACTTAATGGCTTGGTAAGCATTTCACAGTGGTGCTATGAATTTTTCTGTACAGTTTAGACAAAACAAGAACCCTGAAGTCTGTTGAATTCAACAGGACTGGGCCCAAGATATCCCTACTATACCTCATTATCATATGGATGAAGCTAATCTTGTATGCCTTATTGGGTTTTTTGTGTTTACTTGCTGTAAGGACACTGATTCATTCTGCCTCTGCCCCTTCTTTATACTTTTATTCTTGTGTAGAGGGTGTGAATTGAGCAAGGTCAAACCAATCAGCACAAATGCAAATGAAGATAAAAAGTAAAGAACTGGGCTGTGGCATTCAGTTGTTTGCTGTCTTCTCCATGCAAATCCAAGAGTTTTTCCTCCTCTGTGGTATTTTTTGAACTGTAACAGGCTATTACTTATTTTTATTCTGTATCTCTGTCACCACCAGAACATTGTAATCTGCTGTTTCTTCTTTTCAGATTAGAATTTTTTTTTTTTTTTTTTTTTTTTTTTTTTCCTTTTTTTTTCATTTTGCTTTTTTTTTTTTTTTTTTTTTTTTTAACTCTTTCATTGTGAAAATCCCCTTTTCGGGAAGCTAAGGAAGACATACCAACTTGTTCAGATGGGTTAATATATCTTGCAGAGAGTACTGTGGCAGAGAAACAAGACATAATGCAAGTATCTAAAATATTTAGTCTTAGTATAGGAAATATTTGAGCATAAAGACCACTATAAGTCTATATGAGGATATTATGTGTTATTAAATACATCTTCCTTGCTGAAACATATGGACAGAACCATTTCAAACCCTTACTTGGTTTGCCAGATGGAGAGGAAGGGTGTTCATCATCGACTTGTGCCCCAGGCAGCCTGGGTTGTGTTTATAGCACTGCTGGTGCCCTTTTGCAAAGCTCCTTTATTTCTGTTACCCCTTGTGACAAACAGGGTTCTCCTGCCTTTGTAAAGTGCTTTGAGATCTACAGACAGAAGTATTCTGTGGCAGCTAAGAATTCACGCCATTAACTGGTTATATCAGCCTTTGATGTTCAACTTGCAAATTTTCAGCCGTGTCTAATACCTTTGAAACATGGGTTTCTTCTTTAAACAAGAAAACTCTAAAAGATCTAAAATTAACGTTGTATTTCAGGTCTCAGAATTTTGGGTATATCAGGCCACCTGCAATTGCATTTGAGAGGAATTGAAGTATATAGTTTATAGATGTAAACAGTTTTGTTGAACCTCACTCAACTCACTGTTTTCTTACCTATTGATAGAGACATAACAGTGTCTCTTCATTGAAGCATGTCCAGCTTACGCCTAAAGTATTATGGGGGAGCAGCTCCCTAAGGAAATACTGAGTATCTATTTTGTGACTGATATATTATAAAGATTGCAAGAGAAGTACAAATATATATTTGCATCAGAGATGGTGGGAAAAGCCGATACCTTTCCTAGGATGTGTTTCAGTGCATGATTAGCCTTAGCCATGTACAAAGTTATTTTAAAGGACATTACCTCCCTGAAAGTCACTCAACTTCATTTGAGTTGAGGGCACTTGTATACTTTGGAGATACAGCCTCATGAAAAAGATAAGGAATTACCTGAGGTGCTCCACATTCCTAAGCAGTTATCAGCTTCCTAACTGCACTGACTGCTATACAATTTTTCTCCACAATATTATGGGATCAGAAAGTATATTTCCTGCTTTATAGGTACCTATTGAGATATGGGTGAGGAATGGTCCCACAAGGATTCATTTGATCTGGAGCTGAATCCAGCTGCATCCAGTTCAACAGCTGTGCACTGGATGCAATTTTTTACTTCTTCACACACAGAATCTCTAAGGAATTCCTCTGATAGGGGCTATGTGACCCTCATAAGGAGCAGTGCATTCACGCAAATCTCCTGTACTGAATCCCAACCCCACCTCAGTTGTCTGCTGTGGAGTTTAGCAGCCCTGCAGAAGTGGTTTCCCAGACTACAGTTGCTTCCTAGACCGGAGATCAAGATAGCTGGCAGGAGTTAGGTGGGAAGGGAGAGATACAGGTCCTGCAGAAAACTCAGTGCTGTGTTTTGGCTGAGGAGCACTTTAATGCCACCGTGTGACACAAGGAGTTTTGGGAGCGAAGTACTCCACTCTTATGTTTTGGTCCTACTCCTGTTTGGAATTCCAACAAGATGTTTTGGCATTTGACATATGGGCCGATCCCTGATTTCTGCTGGAGTGCTCTCAGGACAGGCATCTCCTGCTAACCAGGACCCATAGTGGCAGCTCCACTCAACTGAAAAGAACAGATTCAAGTTGATGGTTTTAGAGGCTTTGTAATCTTAGTAAGAGAAAAGATCAAGCGAAATGTTTGCACATCAGATATATTCTGCATTTACTAGGAGGCTGTTCTGCCTCATACAATTCCATCGATCCCTAAGTTATTCTGTAGAGTTGAAGGAATGTTGGAACAATACTGAATAAGTAACATTTTTACTACCCATTCCCTGGCTCACAAACCAGAATCTGTCTCATTTGCGTAGTTTTTATTCATAAAGGAGGGGAATTCAGGACAGTTCTTTGTTTTTTACTCTTATTTTTAATATATGAATTTAGAAGTTAATAAAAACAGGGGGTAAAGATGTACTATGTGATCCATCCAAATCACAATGACCTTTCTTTGAACACGAACTATCAATAGTACAGCATGAGCATGGCTCATATGAGACCTCAAAATTTGTTTGCTTTTGCACCTAATGCCAGAACTTTAACTCTGTTCTCCTAAGGCTGAAAGGCTAATGTACTAATTTACAGTGTCAAGCAGCTGCCTATTTGGTTGAGCTTTCTTTTCTTCTCACAGAAGGTTAATTTCCATAAAAGGGATTTTGATTTGACTGGGCTTGTTTGGACAAGATTTTATGGGATTTGGTTTCAGTCATGGTGTTTGATGTCTCATTGCATAAAGAAATACAGCACAAGGACAGAGAATATGGTTAAGTTTTTCACTAAACAAGCCTATCAGGTGTCTTTTTGTATTAAATGTGTGTGCAGGTATGTTGGCCTGGCCTACTGGAGTATTTTCCTTTGTCTAACGCTCTTTATCACTTTGGTCTTTGTGGTGCTTCTTTTCAAGGAATAGTAGCAGAAGATATAACTGGTTGAACTAGATGATAGGCAGTAGGAACCAAATAGTTCCACTTACCAGGTCCTGGGTTCACAGTTGTCTGGGGAAAATATTTGATCGCTAGAAAGTCACTGCAGAAGATTTCCACAGCCATGTGTTAAAAGTGTGGTGACAGGCACACAACAACCCCAATGAGACAAAACAAAGTTAAGGTAGTCGATAGATATGCACTTTATCAAGGCATACAGGCCCTGAAGAAGTTAGTTTCTAACAGTTGGTTTGTAATTAGAGCTAATAGCATTGATTAATGATAGAAGAAAGGTGAAAGAACCTGTTGATTGTCATGACTCGGATTCCTTTGGTATTCTAGGCTCTCTAGCATGCAAGAATCAAAATGCAGAACAAAAAATTCCATCAAGAATCTGTAAGATAACTGAAGTAGAGGAAAGAAAAGTTTCAAAGTAGTAAACAAATTCATCTTCTTTAACTCTACTGGATGAAATCCAAGTTGAATTCAGTCTTCTACAACCTCACTGAATTTAAAGCCATCTGCAGGGGGGTAACTGATGGCAGCATTTGCCCCTTCAGCTCATTTAGAAATACATCTTCATTTGACACAATCCAGCAGAGATGGAAGGCAGCAGCACTTTGTGAGCTTTACCGAGCAAAAAGGTTTAAAGCAGCTGACAAGCGCCATAAGATATTGTTGTACCAGTTTGTATTGATTGTGCTGGAGGGCACCTCCTTGTGGAAGAGGATTGATTTTTGTGTGTTTTCACAAAGAGATTTTAATAGTCTTTGTACTTGCTGTCATGTCGCAAAGGCCCACAAGCAACACATGTCTGATAGCACAACTTTAAATGATCAGCCCTTCAGCCTCCAATAAGCATCAATTAGTATTGTATAAAAACATCGCCAATGCAGTTACACTGAAAAGCAATTTTTATAAGTTATAAGGTCAAATTCTGCACTCATGCAATAGCAAAGAAATCAGTGCTATCCTGGAATTAAAATCAGAAACTGAATACCCTTAATCTCTCTCTGAAGATGACCTGTTTCTGATTCTTTGTTAAGGAGGTCAAATTCTTTCTTAAACTCATGAAAATATGAAAGCTGTTAATTGCAATCATTTGAGTCATTGGATAGAAAATTGTTCCTAGAGTTTTTTCTTCTGTTTCTTTACTCAGAAATTTCACGCCTCTATCATTTACTGACGTAAAAATTCACAGAGAAGAAATGACTAGCTAGTTAACTTTTTCAAATTTGGGCAGAAAAAGCACTGAAAAGAGTGTGTGGTTTTGTGCCTTATATATGTAGGCATGGTCAAATGACTATAATATTCCTAAAGGTTTATCATAGATCAGTGCTACTACTGTAAATATAAAAGTAGTTCTCAGTATGGAATACTCCTGTAGAATTTAGCAGGGTTGAAACTATTAAGTTTCTATTGACCGTAATGTAATATAAAAAAGTTTGAATGTAATGGAACATGAAATATTATGCATAGATTTTAAAAAAACTGTTTTCAATAACAGGATAACTACAGTAATTTGCAAAGGGTGTGTCAGAAAATTTCTGTTCACTTCTATTGGGCTTTTCCATAAGATGGGGAAATCCTTTGTTTGTAACTCCATGTCCAACCTACTATCAGGTGTCAGCTCTGTTGTGCTGCAGTGAAACATCTGCTCTAGCAGAACTGAGGCACTGGTTGTCACAGCTGCTCCAAAGAGTAAGTGGTGCATTTGTGGTTTCTGATGCCTGGAGTAGATGATGCCCCTCCCTGAGGCAGCAGGAGCGGCTGGAATTGCTGGGCTGCTGCAGCTGCCATCCTTCAGTCGTGGACGTGCTCATGGTGCATGCCATGAAGTGCTGAGCCCTGTATCCCAGCTACGTGCCAGTCCAGATATCGTATTCTCTTCTACTTCCATTCCACCTGTAGTTGTAATTCTCACCTTCTTACTTCATGTATCTTATTACAGGCCTGGAACAGAAACTGAGGTTTTGCCACAGAGCCAACAGGTAGTGCAATTTTCCTGTTTTTGCTGTTCTGATTTGGCTTTCAGAAGCAGCACTGAAAATGCACATGCCTAAGTTAGTTGTCCGAAGTCAGGGAAAATATTCTCTGCTGCTTTATTTTTTGTTTTGTCTTAGCGGTGGTCACAAAAGCCTTTTGAATTTTCTGGCAGTATATATGCAGTTGCAGCCATTATAATGCAAATTACAGATTAAATCCAAATCAACATGGAAGTAAATAAAATTAATAGGACTATTTCTGCTGACATCCATAGTAGGTTGATCTGAGTTAATAAGATTTCTGAAGTAAAAGCTTTCTTTTACTGTATATTCATGCAGTATTTTGTGAAGTGGGGTCTGGAATCTGTTTTTCACTGCTACTGCACTAAAAATAGCACTGATGTAATGTACTTTGCAAATACTGAGCTTTACTGTGGAACCTGCAGTTGTAGCTTCTAACTTTTTCTAGTTTGTAACTTTTATTTGTAACTCTTCCTGCATATTCACACAAGGAAAGCTCAATTGCTTAAGTGCTGAGAAAAGTAAAGAGCAAAGAATTGAGAAGACAGAAAATGTTGGATGGTTCTTAAGAAATAAAATGGCTTCTATTCAAAAGAAATCAAATAAACCTTCATTTAGTTACTTGTTTGAATAGCACATTGAAGATGTGAGAGTGGACAGAAAAATAATGTCTTATTTTTACTGAAGTACAAATCTGGAATATTTCAAGACAAATCATAGTCTGGTCATTATCAGAACCATCAACACTATTTTTTTCCAGAACAAATATGCAAACAAAGAAAAGACTGCTTGTTTTGTACAATACTGATCAGAAAAGTAGAGAAAAGAGTAGAGAAAATGTGGAAGACGGACAAAGAGAGAATGAGTAACACGACTTTGTGAATCAGCAAGTATTGGCAGTGCTCCTTAAACTCTTAACCAGCTGGAAAAAGTTGGCTCTGACTGTAAGCTTGGATATAGAGTATTTATATTCTGCAGGATAGCAGAATAAGGAAGAAAATATATTAACCAATTGTTTGAAGAGGAAAAGAAATTATAAAATTAGCTAATACACATATAAAATTCTTTTTTTATATACTGTATGTTTTATATTCTATATTTTGCATCTTGTACACAGGGAATAACTACTATCTCCTCCAAGCATGTGCTATTGAAGTGATGAGGTTTTTCCCGTACAAACCCTGCATGAGAACATTCTGCCTCAGAGCTAATTTTGAAAGCCTGTGTTGTGGTTTTGTATATCTATCTATCTATCTATCTATCTATATCTATGACAAAATCCAAGAAGTTTTTAAAAGAAAGGTGCAATGTGAGAACAATGCTGACATTTTGGGATAAAAGCAATCAGATCCAAAGCACTTTACCTAATTAAAATAGTGGATCTTGAAAGCCAGGTTAAGATGTTCAGGGATCAACTGCATAATTCTGTCACTCAGGGTGTACAGAATCTTGGTCACAGAAGCTTGTAAATGTCCATAATCAGAGACAGAAAAATATTGTACATGGCTTATCTCACACAGCTCTCTGCTGCATGATTGTTTCATTAAAAAATGCATTCTACTGTTTTAAAAATATCACTGTTTCACTTCCAACTCTGCCTCACTTCCAACTCTCAACAATGTTGAGTAACTGAGAAAATATTCCCATGCAAATATGATCTTTTGTTCTTAGAATTAGCGTGGAATAGGTAATGAGAGCTAGGTAATGAATTGTTGTGGTTGCCTAGTTGATACTGCGTGGAATTTAACAGCTACTATTGCATGTCTGAGACAGATGTCAAATCTTTTCTTATACAGTCATCAAACATTTCATGTGATCTTGTATAGAATCAAAGAAATCCCTAGCGATCTCTTTCTAATCCCTCTGCGCCACTAGAGATACAGATGGATTGTGGTTGTAGGACCTTGCAGAGATCTGTGTGTGTATTAGCAGATAGATTTCTCTGACAGGAAGGTAGAGTGATGGCAATTACAGGTCAACCATCTGAGAAAAGATGAGAAACGAATGAGCCCAAGGGCTCAAATCTTAACCCAGAAACATGAGTATGTATGGTTGTTTTGCTGTGTTCCTTGTCAGTTTAACTCTTTTGGTTGCATGATGTTATCAATGATGCAGTGTATTTTCGTACTTAACAGTGGAATTTGTTCCTAGATTATATATATTCACCTTGGTATGAAAGAATTTAGATAGGTAACTTTTCTTTAATGTTTATCAGGGGGAAGTATGCTTAAAATTTGTTGTGAAACATTTGTTGTATGAACTACAGACAGCTAGGAAAAATGAACGAGCCACAGTGCTAGGTATCCAGAGACCTGTCTTTTCATTCTGATCTTTACCTGACCTGCTTTATAGGGATGGCCATCGTATTCATTTCTCTCTACTCAAGTTCTCTGTCTGCCAAATGGGAGTAATTGCATTGATTTGATATTCCCAAATGAAGATTATTACTATTAAGCATAGCAATTGATTATACAGCCTTCTACGAAGACAGGTTTTCCAGAAATGGCTCCAGTGGGGGTTGAGGGAAGAGCACCTGAGCATCCAAGAAGTACTGAAAATTCAGTAACTTTTATTAAACTGTTGACTGATTTCTGGGATGTGGTTGTTGACATCCATAGGACATATGTAAGTGTATGACCACAAGGGAAAGACAGAGGACTGGCAAGTAGGGAGTGAATAGAAGAACATGTATACTTCCCAGAGATTATCAAGGGAAAAACAAAGGGAAAAAGAAAGTGCAGTGGAGGGAAAGTAAAGTAAAGGAGGAAAGGATCATTCTGTGACTACAGCCATAGGAAGAATAAAGGTTGTTGGAGAAGGAATAGAGGTTAGGAGAATATCTAGAAAAGACTAGGAATGGAGAGAACTGGAGAGTCATAAGTGAAAAAGAGGCAGATACACATGAATGAGGAGTCCTTACTAATAATTTCTTTCTGAACCCTCTAGCCTTGCAGCAGTTTGTACACAGACGCAATTACCTACTGTAGGAGGATGTGATGTGGTCATGAAAAAGCAAATGTGGTTCTAGACTGGATCCAGGAAGTTATCACCACCAGAAATTGCAAGCCATCAGTCCCATTGCTGCATTCTGTTCTGTTGGTTATGTACTTCCAAAACCACCTGTAACTACAATGGATGCACAGAAAAGAATACTCATGGCCTCTTTTTCTAGATTGGTCACAGGACTGGAGAGTTTGTTGTGTGCCAAAAGGCTCAAATGAATACGGTGACTACAGCAAAAGGGCGTATGATTAGCATCTGTAAATACTTTCTGTGGTTCTAGGCAGCAGGTAGTGCCTCAAACTGTTCCATGGTTCTTGTTCCTCAGTTCCTAGCTTTGGTCCTATGTGGACCATAGTATCTATTTAGGATGCTGATGGAATAAGTGACATTCTCTAGGTTGTGCATCTACCACTCTCCTTGTGAAACTGAAAAAAGCACTGTAATAAGACTCATTAAATGTTAGGAGGCTTTTGGCTTTATCATTAGCAAATTTTACTAACTTCCATATATGCAGTAGATTTAGCTGTACAAAAGCTAAACATAGAGCAGGACAGTGTTGTTAAGGGTGGAGGAATGCTGCAATTGTGCATGATGTATGGTTTTTCAGGTGAGTCAATCATGGTGGAAATACTGCTGAAAGCTACTTGAGACAAAAATCTGCTGAAATCACAGGAGTTCAAATAGGATTTTAAAAAGGGAAGTGTTGAGATTCTGAAAGTTATTAGAAGTGGCTGCTAGGTAAATGAGATGGATTTGGTCTCAAAAGTATGTATTTGGAATGTAAAAAACCAGCAATATTAACCTAGTGGTTTGTTACACTTCTCATAACTGTAGAGCATTCTGAGGGGAAAAAAAAAGTTATATTTAAATAGACCATGGGAACTAATTTGCAACTAAAACACTGACGATATTTTTATGCTTATTAGCTTCTATCATTTCAGAGGAAGATTAAGCTTTCCACAGAACCCATAAACATTTAGTTTGGTGTAACTACAGATCTTAATGGTTGAAAAACAGGCTCATCTATCTGTTGGAGACCAGCAAAACAAATACCTTGAGTTACCTGTATAAGCTGCTTTCTCTGTAAATGTAGTTCTAAATAGGCACAACGAGAGCTGATAATACTGCTCATTTTTTAGACAGGATGTCAAATTTCAGGTAAATGATGCTAAAATATATTGTAAAATGGTCCCTAGCCTCTGTCAGTGCAATAAAATGATCACAGCAGGTTTTTTTCTCATCAAAGCAGATGGCTTTAATGATTTTTCAAGCCATGCTTAATTCATCTGCAAACAACAGAGATCGGTTTGCAAATGTATACTGAGGGAGAGAGATGTTACTGTTCATAAATGCTCTGCAAGTTTGTTTTGCCCCGTCATTAGTGGCAAATGGTGTTTACTTAAGGTAAATTATTTTTGTGAACCATCTCAGAGGCAGTGTTGCAGTTGCAATAAATTACCTGTAAAATGAAATGAGCATCACCTGGTTAATGTGGCTAGTACAATTGACCTGATGGAATAAGTAAAATTATCTATTTTCTTTTGAATTAAAACTGCATTATAGAAATAATTGCCATCTTTCCCAAAGACTTGTTTGCATTGCACTATAGAATGTTTTATTTTTTTCATAATTTTCTATTGTGAGTTTGTTATTGCTGTAATGTTGTTCTTTAACACCAGGCAGAGAAAAACACATGATCAATTCACATATGGGTTCATATTTTAAAAATAGCTTTGTTTTTGTATAGCATCAGAAGTTAGTCAGAGAAGAAAAACTGAAGAACCAGTCTGTATATGCTAACTTACAGGAGGGGAAGCTTTAAAATACACTGAGTAAATAAAAACATTGATTCTGGCTTCTTTATGTCCCTAGAAGAGGAAATTCAGTTATTCCTAAAATGATATCATTCCTCCGTTTACCTAGTGACTGAAATATAACTGAAAAAAATGTTTGTGTTTAATGAAACAATGGATGTATTTCTGAACACTAAAACTTAGTTCTGAAGAGATTTTCTCCCATTAAAAGCTCTGGATTGATCAATAGCTGTGTTGCTCCAGGGCATGAAGAAACTGAAAATTTTGTTTCTGTCTATGGATATATACCAAAGCTCTGACAAAAAGAGTTTTCTTTTCCAGAACAGGCATTTATCACTTATAGATGTGAGTAATGTACTCAATTAGGCCATACAAGACTTGTTTTCTTTCTAAACTGATCTTAGTTGAAGTTAAAATATGTCTCATGATTTATGATTGATGGCTTGCCAGCTAAACCATTTAAAATGTAGCAAGACTAGACAAAGGTGTTGGGATGACACTGACTATAATAAATAACATGAGATATGTGTTAAGAAAACTGTGAAATTAGATATTGAAGAGCATTGATGCTTGGGGTTGTAGATGTTCTTGATTTCAAACTGGAATTATAAACAAAACAAAGTTGTATTAAATCATTTAAAAGAAAGTTAGTTGCAGGTGGCATT